>NW_027457833.1:0-69324 GCF_050624435.1 Tenrec ecaudatus
CCCTAGCGGACAATTGAACTATGTATGTTCCTTAGGGACACTTGAACTATGTAAGTTAACTACCGGGCACTTGGAATATGTAGGTTAACTAGCGGGCCCTTGGACTATCTAGGTTACCTAGCGGGCACTTGGACAATGTAGGTTAACTACCGGGCACTTGCACCATCTAGGTTACCTAACGGGCACTTGGACTATGTACGTTCCCTAACGGGCACTTGGACTATCTATGTTAACTAGCGGGCACTTGGACTATGTAGGTTAAATAGGGGACACTTGCACTATGTAGGTTACCTAGCGGCACTTCGACTATCTAGCTTAACTAGCGGGCACTTGAACAATGCAGGTTCCCTAGCGGGCACTTTGACTATGTAGGTTCCCTAGCGGGCACTTGGACTATATAGGTTCCCTACGGGCACTTGGACTATCTAGGTTCCCTAACGGGCACTTGGAATATGTAGGTTCCCTACCGAGCACTTGGACTATGTAGGTTTCTCAGCGGGTACTTTGATTATGTAGGTTCCCTAGCGGGCACTTGGACTGTATAGGTTCCCTAACGGGCACTTGGACTATGAGGTTCCTCCGCGGGCACTTGGACTATGTAGGTTCCCTATCAGGCACTTGGACTATGTAGGTTAACTAGCGGGCACTTGGATGATCAAGGTTAACTAGCGGGCACTTGGACTATCTAGGTTAACTAGCGGGCACTTGGACTATCTAGGTTAATTAGCGGGCACTTAAACAATGCAGGTTCCCTAGCGGGCACTTTGACAATGTAGGTTCCCTAGCGGGCACTTGGACTATATAGGTTCCCTACGGGCACTTGGACTATCTAGGTTCCCTAACGGGCACTTGGAATATGTAGTTTCCCTATCGGGCACTTGGACTATGTAGGTTCCTCAGCGGGCACTTGGCCTATGTAGGTTCCCTAATGGGCACTTGGAATATGTAGTTTCCCTATCGGGCACTTTGACTATGTAGGTTCGTCAGCGGGCACTTGGACGATGTAGGTTACCTAGTGGGCACTTGGACTATCTAGGTTAACTAGCGGGCACTTGGACGATCTAGGTTAACTAGCGGGTACTTGGACTATCTAGGTTAATTAGCGGTCCCTGGGAAAATAGGTTAACTAGCGGACACTTGCACTATGTAGGTTAACTATCGGGCCCATTGACTATGTAGATTAACTAGTGGGCACTTGGACGATCTAGGTTAACTAGCGAGCACTTGGACGATATAGGTTAACTAGCGGGCACTTGGATTATCTAGGTTACCTAGCGGGCACTTGGACTGTCTAGGTTAACGAACGGTCACTTGGACTATGTAGGTTAACTAGCGGACACTCCGACTATCTAGGTTAGCTAACGGGCAATTGGACTATCTAGGTTACCTAGCGGGCACTTGGAATATGTAGGTTCCCTAGCGGGCACTTGGACTATTTAGGTTACCTAGCAGGCACTTTGACTATCTAGGTTAACTAACGGGCATTTGGACTATGTAGGTTGCCTAGCGAGCACTTGGACTATGTCGGTTCCCTAGCGAGCACTTGGACTATGTAGGTTCCCTATCGGGTACTTGGACTGTCTAGGTTAACTAGCGGGCAATTGGACTGTCTAGGTTACCAAGTGGGCACAGGGACTATATAGTTTACCTAGCAGGCACTTGGACAATGTAGGTTAACATGCGGGCCCTTGGACTATCTAGGTTACCTAGCGGGCACTTGGACTATCTAGGTTAATTAGCGGGCACTTATAAATGCAGGTTCCCTAGCGGGCACTTTGACTATGTAGGTTCCCTAGCGGGCACTTGGAATATGTAGTTTCCCTATCGGGCACGTGGACTATGTAGGTTCCTCAGCGGGCACTTGGACTATGTAGGTTCCCTAATGGGCAATTGGAATATGTAGTATCCCTATCGGGCACTTTGACTATGTAGGTACGTCAGCGGGCACTTGGACTATGTAGGTTACCTAGAGGGCACTTTGACTATCTAGGTTAACTAGCAGGCACTTGGATTATCTAGGTTAACTAATGGGGACTTGGACTATGTATGTTCCAGTGCGGGCACTTGGACTATCTAGGTTCCCTAAAGGGCACTTGGACTATCTAGGTTACCTAGCGGGCACTTGGACTATGTAGGTTAACTAGCGGACAATTGGACGATCTAGGTTAACTAGCGGGTACTTGGACTATCTAGGTTAATTAGCGGTCCCTTGGACAATAGGTTAACTAGCGGACACTTGCACTATGTAGGTTAACTAGCGGGCCCATTGACTATGTAGATTAACTAGTGGGCACTTGGACGATCTAGGTTAACTAGCGGGTACTTGGACGATATAGGTTAACTAGCGGGCACTTGGATTATCTAGGTTACCTAGCGGGCACTTGGACTGTCTAGGTTAACGAACGGGCACTTGGACTATGTAGGTTAACTAGCGGACACTCCGACTATCTAGGTTAGCTAACGGGCAATTGGACTATCTAGGTTACCTAGCGGGCACTTGGAATATGTAGGTTCCCTAGCGGGCACTTGGACTATTTAGGTTACCTAGCAGGCACTTTGACTATCTAGGTTAAGTAACGGGCATTTGGACTATGTAGGTTGCCTAGCGAGCACTTGGACTATGTAGGTTCCCTAGCGAGCACTTGGACTATGTAGGTTCCCTATCGGGTACTTGGACTGTCTAGGTTAACTAGCGGGCACAGGGACTATGTAGTTTACCTAGCAGGCACTTGGACAATGTAGGTTAACTTGCGGGCCCTTGGACTATCTAGGTTACCTAGCAGGCACTTGGACTATGTAGGTTAACTACCGGGCACTTGTACCACCTAGTTTACCTAGCGGGCACTTGGACTATGTACGTTCCCTAGCGGGCACTTGGACTATCTATGTTAACTAGCGGGCACTTGGACTATGTAGGTTAACTAGGGGACACTTGCACTATGTAGGTTACCTAGCGGCACTTCGACTATCTAGCTTAACTAGCGGGCACTTGCACAATGCAGGTTCCCTAGCGGGCACTTTGACTATGTAGGTTCCCTAGCGGGCACTTGGACTGTATAGGTTCCCTAACGGGCACTTGGACTATGTAGGTTCCTCAGCGGGCACTTGGACTATGTAGGTTCCCTATCAGGCACTTGGACTATGTAGGTTAACTAGCGGGTACTTGGATGATCAAGGTTAACTAGCGGGCACATGGACTATCTAGGTTAACTAGCGGGCACTTGGACTATCTAAGTTAATTAGCGGGCACTTATACAATGCAGGTTCCCTAGCGGGCACTTGGACTATGTAGGTTCCCTAGCGGGCACTTGGACTATATAGGTTCCCTACGGGCACTTGGACTATCTAGGTTCCCTAACGGGCACTTGGAATATGTAGGTTCCCTATCGGGCACTTGGACTATGTAAGTTCCTCAGCGGGCACTTGGACTATGTAGGTTCCCTAACGGGCACTTGGAATATGTAGGTTCCATATCGGGCACTTTGACTATGTAGGTTCGTCAGCAGGCACTTGGACTATGTAGGTTACCTAGCGGGCACTTGGATTATCTAGGTTAATTAGCAGGCACTTGGATTATCTAGGTTAACTAATGTGGACTTGGACTATGTATGTTCCAGTGCGGGCACTTGGACTATCTAAGTTCCCTAAAGGGCACTTGGACTATCTAGGTTACCTAGCGGGGACTTGGACTATGTAGATTAACTAGCGGACAATTGGACGATCTAGGTTAACTAGCGGGTACTTGGACTATCTAGGTTAACTAGCGGTCCCTTGGACAATAGGTTAACTAGCGGACACTTACACTATGTAGGTTAACTAGTGGGGCCATTGACTATGTAGGTTAACTAGTGGGCACTTGGACTATCTAGGTTAACTAGCGGGCAAGTGGACGATATAGGTTAACTAGCAGGCACTTGGATTATCTAGGTTACCTAGCGGGCACTTGGACTATGTACGTTCCCTAGCGGGCATTTGGACTATATAAATAACCTAGCGGGCACTTAGACTCTGTAGGTTACCTAGCGGGCACTTGGACTATCTAGGTTAACGAACGGGCACTTGGACTATGTAGGTTAACTAGCGGGCACTTGGACTATCTAGGTTAACTAGCTGACCTTGGACTACGTAGGTTAACTATCGGGCACTTCGACTATCTAGGTTAACTAGCGGGGAACTTGGACTATCTAGGTTAACTAGCGTTCACTTGCACAATGCCGGTTCCCTAGCGGGCACTGTGACTATGTAAGTTCCCTACGGGCATTTGGACTATCTAGGTTAACTAGCGGGCACTTGGACTATCTAGGTTAATTAGCGGGCACTTGTAAAATGCAGGTTCCCTAGCGGGCACTTTGACTATGTAGGTTCCCTAGCGGGCACTTGGACTATATAGGTTCCCTATGGGCACTTGGACTATCTAGGTTCCCTAACTGGCACTTGGAATATGTAGGTTCCCTATTGGGCACTTGGACTATGTAGGTTCCTCAGCGGGCACTTGGACTATGTATGTTCCCTAACGGGCACTTGGAATTTGTAGGTTCCCTATCGGGCACTTGGACTATGTAGGTTCCTCAGCGGGCACTTGGACTATGTAGGTTCCCTATCGGGCATTGGACTATGTAGGTTAACTAGCGGACACTTGGACAATCTAGGTTACCTAGCGGGCACTTGAACTATGTACATACCCTAGCGGGCACTTGGACTATCTTGGATACCTAGCGGGCACTTGGACTATGTACGTCCCCTAGCGGGAACTTGGACTATCTAGGTTAACTAGAGGGCACTTAGACGATCTAGGTTAACTAGCGGGCACTTGGACTATCTAGGTTAACTAGCGGGAACTTGGATAATCTAGATTAACTAGCGGGCCCTTGGACTATCTAGGTTTACTAGCGGGCAATTGGATTATCTAGGTTAACTAGCGGGCACTTAGACAATCTAGGTTAACTAGCAGGCACTTGGACTATCTATGTTAACTAGCGGGCACTTGGACTATGTAGGTTCCTCCGCGGGCACTAGGACTATGTAGGTTCCCTATCAGCCTCTTGGACTATGTAGGTTAACTAGCGGGCACTTGGATGATCAAGGTTAACTAGCGGGCACTTGGACTATCTAGGTTAACTAGCGGGCACTTGGACTATCTAGGTTAATTAGCGGGCACTTATACAATGCAGGTTCCCTAGCGGGCACTTTGACTATGTAGGTTCCCTAGCGGGCACTTGGACTATATAGGTTCCCTATGGGCACTTGGACTATCTATGTTCCCTAACGGGCACTTGGAATATGTAGGTTCCCTATCGGGCACTTGGACTATGTAGGTTCCTCAGCGCGCACTTAGACTATGTAGGTTACCTAGCGGGGACTTGGACTATCTAGGTTAACTAGCAGGCACTTGTATTATCGAAGTTAACTAATGGGGATTTGGACTATGTATGTTCCAGTGCGGGCACTTGGACTATCTAGGTTCCCTAAAGGGCACTTGGACTATCTAGGTTACCTAGCGGGGACTTGGACTATGTAGGTTAACTAGCGGACAATTGGACGATCTAGGTTAACTAGCGGGTACTTGGACTATCTAGGTTAACTAGCGGGCAAGTGGACGATATAGGTTAACTAGCAGGCACTTGGATTATCTAGGTTACCTAGCGGGCACTTGGACTATGTACGTTCCCTAGCGGGCATTTGGACTATATAGATAACCTAGCGGGCACTTAGACTCTGTAGGTTACCTAGCGGGCACTTGGACTATCTAGGTTAACGAACGGGCACTTGGACTATGTAGGTTAACTAGCGGGCACTTGGACTATCTAGGTTAACTAGCTGACCTTGGACTACGTAGGTTAACTATCGGGCACTTCGACTATCTAGGTTAACTAGCGGGCACTTGGACTATCTAGGTTAACTAGCGTTCACTTGCACAATGCCGGTTCCCTAGCGGGCACTGTGACTATGTAAGTTCCCTACGGGCATTTGGACTATCTAGGTTAACTAGCGGGCACTTGGACTATCTAGGTTAATTAGCGGGCACTTGTAAAATGCAGGTTCCCTAGCGGGCACTTTGACTATGTAGGTTCCCTAGCGGGCACTTGGACTATATAGGTTCCCTATGGGCACTTGGACTATCTAGGTTCCCTAACTGGCACTTGGAATATGTAGGTTCCCTGTCGGGCACTTGGACTATGTAGGTTCCTCAGCGGGCACTTGGACTATGTATGTTCCCTAACGGGCACTTGGAATTTGTAGGTTCCCTATCGGGCACTTGGACTATGTAGGTTCCTCAGCGGGCACTTGGACTATGTAGGTTCCCTATCGGGCATTGGACTATGTAGGTTAACTAGCGGACACTTGGACAATCTAGGTTACCTAGCGGGCACTTGAACTATGTACATACCCTAGCGGGCACTTGGACTATCTTGGATACCTAGCGGGCACTTGGACTATGTACGTCCCCTAGCGGGAACTTGGACTATCTAGGTTAACTAGCGGGAACTTGGATAATCTAGATTAACTAGCGGGCCCTTGGACTATCTAGGTTTACTAGCGGGCAATTGGATTATCTAGGTTAACTAGCGGGCACTTAGACAATCTAGGTTAACTAGCGGGCACTTGGACTATCTATGTTAACTAGCGGGCACTTGGACTATGTAGGTTCCTCCGCGGGCACTAGGACTATGTAGGTTCCCTATCAGCCTCTTGGACTATGTAGGTTAACTAGCGGACACTTGGATGATCAAGGTTAACTAGCGGGCACTTGGACTATCTAGGTTAACTAGCGGGCACTTGGACTATCTAGGTTAATTAGCGGGCACTTATACAATGCAGGTTCCCTAGCGGGCAATTTGACTATGTAGGTTCCCTAGCGGGCACTTGGACTATATAGGTACCCTATGGGCACTTGGACTATCTATGTTCCCTAACGGGCACTTGGAATATGTAGGTTCCCTATCGGGCACTTGGACTATGTAGGTTCCTCAGCGCGCACTTAGACTATGTAGGTTACCTAGCGGGGACTTGGACTATCTAGGTTAACTAGCAGGCACTTGTATTATCGAAGTTAACTAATGGGGATTTGGACTATGTATGTTCCAGTGCGGGCACTTGGACTATCTAGGTTCCCTAAAGGGCACTTGGACTATCTAGGTTACCTAGCGGGGACTTGGACTATGTAGGTTAACTAGCGGACAATTGGACGATCTAGGTTAACTAGCGGGTACTTGGACTATCTAGGTTAACTAGCGGGCAAGTGGACGATATAGGTTAACTAGCAGGCACTTGGATTATCTAGGTTACCTAGCGGGCACTTGGACTATGTACGTTCCCTAGCGGGCATTTGGACTATATAGATAACCTAGCGGGCACTTAGACTCTGTAGGTTACCTAGCGGGCACTTGGACTATCTAGGTTAACGAACGGGCACTTGGACTATGTAGGTTAACTAGCGGGCACTTGGACTATCTAGGTTAACTAGCTGACCTTGGACTACGTAGGTTAACTATCGGGCACTTCGACTATCTAGGTTAACTAGCGGGCACTTGGACTATCTAGGTTAACTAGCGTTCACTTGCACAATGCCGGTTCCCTAGCGGGCACTGTGACTATGTAAGTTCCATACGGGCATTTGGACTATCTAGGTTAACTAGCGGGCACTTGGACTATCTAGGTTAATTAGCGGGCACTTGTAAAATGCAGGTTCCCTAGCGGGCACTTTGACTATGTAGGTTCCCTAGCGGGCACTTGGACTATATAGGTTCCCTATGGGCACTTGGACTATCTAGGTTCCCTAACTGGCACTTGGAATATGTAGGTTCCCTATCGGGCACTTGGACTATGTAGGTTCCTCAGCGGGCACTTGGACTATGTATGTTCCCTAACGGGCACTTGGAATTTGTAGGTTCCCTATCGGGCACTTGGACTATGTAGGTTCCTCAGCGGGCACTTGGACTATGTAGGTTCCCTATTGGGCATTGGATTATGTAGGTTAACTAGCGGACACTTGGACAATCTAGGTTACCTAGCGGGCACTTGAACTATGTACATACCCTAGCGGGCACTTGGACTATCTTGGATACCTAGCGGGCACTTGGACTATGTACGTCCCCTAGCGGGAACTTGGACTATCTAGGTTAACTAGAGGGCACTTAGACGATCTAGGTTAACTAGCGGGCACTTGGACTATCTAGGTTAACTAGCGGGAACTTGGATAATCTAGATTAACTAGCGGGCCCTTGGACTATCTAGGTTTACTAGCGGGCAATTGGATTATCTAGGTTAACTAGCGGGCACTTAGACAATCTAGGTTAACTAGCGGGCACTTGGACTATCTATGTTAACTAGCGGGCACTTGGACTATGTAGGTTCCTCCGCGGGCACTAGGACTATGTAGGTTCCCTATCAGCCTCTTGGACTATGTAGGTTAACTAGCGGGCACTTGGATGATCAAGGTTAACTAGCGGGCACTTGGACTATCTAGGTTAACTAGCGGGCACTTGGACTATCAAGGTTAACTAGCGGGCACTTGGACTATCTAGGTTAATTAGCGGGCACTTATACAATGCAGGTTCCCTAGCGGGCACTTGACTATGTAGGTTCCCTAGCGGGCACTTGGACTATATAGGTTCCCTATGGGCACTTGGACTATCTATGTTCCCTAACGGGCACTTGGAATATGTAGGTTCCCTATCGGGCACTTGGACTGTGTAGGTTCCTCAGCGCGCACTTAGACTATGTAGGTTACCTAGCGGGGACTTGGACTATCTAGGTTAACTAGCAGGCACTTGTATTATCGAAGTTAACTAATGGGGAATTGGACTATGTATGTTCCAGTGCGGGCACTTGGACTATCTAGGTTCCCTAAAGGGCACTTGGACTATCTAGGTTACCTAGCGGGGACTTGGACTATGTAGGTTAACTAGCGGACAATTGGACGATCTAGGTTAACTAGCGGGTACTTGGACTATCTAGGTTAACTAGCGGTCCCTTGGACAATAGGTTAACTAGCGGACACTTGCACTATGTAGGTTAACTAGGGGGCCCATTGACTATGTAGGTTAACTAGTGGGCACTTGGACGATCTAGGTTAACTAGCGGGCACTTGGACGATATAGATTAACTAGCGGGCACTTGGATTATCTAGGTTGCCTAGCGGGCACTTGGACTATGTACGTTCCCTAGCGGGCATTTGGACTATATAGATAACCTAGCGGGCACTTAGACTTTGTAGGTTACCTAGCGGGCACTTGGACTATCTAGGTTAACGAACGGGCACTTGGACTATGTAGGTTAATTAGCGGGCACTTGGACTATCTAGGTTAACTAGCTGACCTTGGACTATGTAGGTTAACTATCGGGCACTTCGACTATCTAGGTTAACTAGCGGGCACTTGGACTATCTAGGTTAACTAGCGTTCACTTGCACAATGCAGGTTCCCTAGCGGGCAATTTGACTATGTAAGTTCCCTAGCGGGCATTTGGACTATGTAGGTTAACTAGCGGGCACTTGGACTATGTAGGTTAAATAGCGGCCACTTTGACTATCTAGGTTAATTAGCGGGCACTTGTACAATGCAGGTTCCCTAGCGGGCACTTTGACTATGTAGGTTCCCTAGCGGGCACTTGGACTATATAGGTTCCCTATGGTCACTTGGACTATCTAGGTTCCCTAACGGTCACTTGGAATATGTAGGTTCCCTATCGGGCACTTGGACTATGTAAGTTCCTCAGCGGGCACTTGGACTATGTAGGTTCCCTAACGGGCACTTGGAACATCTAGGTTCCCTATCGGGCACTTGGACTATGTCGGTTAACTAGCGGACACTTGGACAATCTAGGTTCTCTAGCGGGCACTTGGACTATATAGGTTCCCTACGGGCACTTGGACTATCTAGGTTCCCTAACGGGCACTTGGAATATGTAGGTTCCCTATCGGGCACTTGGACTATGTAGGTTCCTCAGTGGGCACTTGGACTATCTAGGTTCCCTAACGGGCACTTGGAATATGTAGGTTCCCTATCGGGCACTTGGACTATGTAGGTTCGTCAGCGGGCACTTGGACTATGTAGGTTACCTAGCGGGCACTTCGTCTATCTAGGTTAACTAGCAGGCACTTGGATTATCTAGGTTAACTAATGGGGACTTGGACTATGTATGTTCCAGTGCGGGCACTTGGACTATCTAGGTTCCCTAAAGGGCACTTGGACTATCTACTTTACCTAGCGGGGACTTGGACTATGTAGGTTAACTAGCGGACAATTGGACGATCTAGGTTAACTAGCGGGTACTTGGACTATCTAGGTTAACTAGCGGGCAAGTGGACGATATAGGTTAACTAGCAGGCACTTGGATTATCTAGGTTACCTAGCGGGCACTTGGACTATGTACGTTCCCTAGCGGGCATTTGAACTATATAGATAACCTAGCGGGCACTTAGACTCTGTAGGTTACCTAGCGGGCACTTGGACTATCTAGGTTAACGAACGGGCACTTGGACTATGTAGGTTAACTAGCGGGCACTTGGACTATCTAGGTTAACTAGCTGACCTTGGACTACGTAGGTTAACTATCGGGCACTTCGACTATCTAGGTTAACTAGCGGGCACTTGGACTATCTAGGTTAACTAGCGTTCACTTGCACAATGCCGGTTCCCTAGCGGGCACTGTGACTATGTAAGTTCCCTACGGGCATTTGGACTATCTAGGTTAACTAGCGGGCACTTGGACTATCTAGGTTAATTAGCGGGCACTTGTAAAATGCAGGTTCCCTAGCGGGCACTTTGACTATGTAGGTTCCCTAGCGGGCACTTGGACTATATAGGTTCCCTATGGGCACTTGGACTATCTAGGTTCCCTAACTGGCACTTGGAATATGTAGGTTCCCTATCGGGCACTTGGACTATGTAGGTTCCTCAGCGGGCACTTGGACTATGTATGTTCCCTAACGGGCACTTGGAATTTGTAGGTTCCCTATCGGGCACTTGGACTATGTAGGTTCCTCAGCGGGCACTTGGACTATGTAGGTTCCCTATCGGGCATTGGATTATGTAGGTTAACTAGCGGACACTTGGACTATCTAGGTTACCTAGCGGGCACTTGAACTATGTACATACCCTAGCGGGCACTTGGACTATCTTGGATACCTAGCGGGCACTTGGACTATGTACGTTCCCTAGCGGGAACTTGGACTATCTAGGTTAACTAGAGGGCACTTAGACGATCTAGGTTAACTAGCGGGCACTTGGACTATCTAGGTTAACTAGCGGGAACTTGGATAATCTAGATTAACTAGCGGGCCCTTGGACTATCTAGGTTTACTAGCGGGCAATTGGATTATCTAGGTTAACTAGCGGGCACTTAGACAATCTAGGTTAACTAGCGGGCACTTGGACTATCTATGTTAACTAGCGGGCACTTGGACTATGTAGGTTCCTCCGCGGGCACTAGGACTATGTAGGTTCCCTATCAGCCTCTTGGACTATGTAGGTTAACTAGCGGGCACTTGGATGATCAAGGTTAACTAGCGGGCACTTGGACTATCTAGGTTAACTAGCGGGCACTTGGACTATCAAGGTTAACTAGCGGGCACTTGGACTATCTAGGTTAATTAGCGGGCACTTATACAATGCAGGTTCCCTAGCGGGCACTTGACTATGTAGGTTCCCTAGCGGGCACTTGGACTATTTAGGTTCCCTATGGGCACTTGGACTATCTATGTTCCCTAACGGGCACTTGGAATATGTAGGTTCCCTATCGGGCACTTGGACTATGTAGGTTCCTCAGCGCGCACTTAGACTATGTAGGTTACCTAGCGGGGACTTGGACTATCTAGGTTAACTAGCAGGCACTTGTATTATCGAAGTTAACTAATGGGGATTTGGACTATGTATGTTCCAGTGCGGGCACTTGGACTATCTAGGTTCCCTAAAGGGCACTTGGACTATCTAGGTTACCTAGCGGGGACTTGGACTTTGTAGGTTAACTAGCGGACAATTGGACGATCTAGGTTAACTAGCGGGTACTTGGACTATCTAGGATAACTAGCGGTCCCTTGGACAATAGGTTAACTAGCGGACACTTGCACTATGTAGGTTAACTAGGGGGCCCATTGACTATGTAGGTTAACTAGTGGGCACTTGGACGATCTAGGTTAACTAGCGGGCACTTGGACGATATAGATTAACTAGCGGGCACTTGGATTATCTAGGTTGCCTAGCGGGCACTTGGACTATGTACGTTCCCTAGCGGGCATTTGGACTATATAGATAACCTAGCGGGCACTTAGACTTTGTAGGTTACCTAGCGGGCACTTGGACTATCTAGGTTAACGAACGGGCACTTGGACTATGTAGGTTAATTAGCGGGCACTTGGACTATCTAGGTTAACTAGCTGACCTTGGACTATGTAGGTTAACTATCGGGCACTTCGACTATCTAGGTTAACTAGCGGGCACTTGGACTATCTAGGTTAACTAGCGTTCACTTGCACAATGCAGGTTCCCTAGCGGGCAATTTGACTATGTAAGTTCCCTAGCGGGCATTTGGACTATGTAGGTTAACTAGCGGGCACTTGGACTATGTAGGTTAAATAGCGGCCACTTTGACTATCTAGGTTAATTAGCGGGCACTTGTACAATGCAGGTTCCCTAGCGGGCACTTTGACTATGTAGGTTCCCTAGCGGGCACTTGGACTATATAGGTTCCCTATGGTCACTTGGACTATCTAGGTTCCCTAACGGTCACTTGGAATATGTAGGTTCCCTATCGGGCACTTGGACTATGTAGGTTCCTCAGCGGGCACTTGGACTATGTAGGTTCCCTAACGGGCACTTGGAACATCTAGGTTCCCTATCGGGCACTTGGACTATGTAGGTTAACTAGCAGACACTTGGACAATCTAGGTTCTCTAGCGGGCACTTGGACTATATAGGTTCCCTACGGGCACTTGAACTATCTAGGTTCCCTAACGGGCACTTGGAATATGTAGGTTCCCTATCGGGCACTTGGACTATGTAGGTTCCTCAGCGGGCACTTGGACTATCTAGGTTCCCTAACGGGCACTTGGAATATGTAGGTTCCCTATCGGGCACTTGGACTATGTAGGTTCGTCAGCGGGCACTTGGACTATGTAGGTTACCTAGCGGGCACTTCGTCTATCTAGGTTAACTAGCAGGCACTTGGATTATCTAGGTTAACTAATGGGGACTTGGACTATGTATGTTCCAGTGCGGGCACTTGGACTATCTAGGTTCCCTAAAGGGCACTTGGACTATCTACGTTACCTAGCGGGCACTTGGAATATGTAGGTTAACTAGCGGACAATTGGACGATCTAGGTTAACTAGCGGGTACTTGGACTATCTAGGTTAACTAGCGGTCCCTTGGACAATAGGTTAACTAGCGGACACTTGCACTATGTAGGTTAACTAGTGAGGCCATTGACTATGTAGGTTAACTAGTGGGCACTTGGACTATCTAGGTTAACTAGCGGGCACTTGGACGATATAGGTTAACTAGCGGGCACTTGGATTATCTAGGTTACCTAGCGGGCACTTGGACTATGTACGTTCCCTAGCGGGCATTTGGACTATATAGATAAACTAGCGGGCACTTAGACTCTGTAGGTTACCTAGCGGGCACTTGGACTATCTAGGTTAACGAACGGGCACTTGGACTATGTAGGTTAACGAACGGGCACTTGGACTATGTAGGTTAACTAGCGGGCACTTGGACTATCTAGGTTAACTAGCTGACCTTGGACTATGTAGGTTAACTATCGGGCACTTCGACTATCTAGGTTAACTAGCGGGCTCTTGGACTATCTAGGTTAACTAGGGTTCACTTGCACAACGCAGGTTCCCTAGCGGGCACTGTGACTATGTAAGTTCCCTACGGGCATTTGGACTATCTAGGTTAACTAGCGGGCACTTGGACTATCTAGGTTAATTAGCGGGCACTTGTACAATGCAGGTTCCCTAGCGGGCACTTTGACTATGTAGGTTCCCTAGCGGGCACTTGGACTATATAGGTTCCCTATGGGCACTTGGACTATCTAGGTTCCCTAACTGGCACTTGGAATATGTAGGTTCCCTATCGGGCACTTGGACTATGTAGGTTCCTCAGCGGACACTTGGACTATGTAGGTTCCCTAACGGGCACTTGGACTATGTAGGTTCCCTATCGGGCATTGGACTATGTAGGTTCGTCAGCGGGCACTTGGACTATGTAGGTTACCTAGCGGGCACTTCGTCTATCTAGGTTAACAAGCAGGCACTTGGATTATCTAGGTTAACTAATGGGGACTTGGACTATGTTTGTTCCAGTGCGGGCACTTGGACTATCTAGGTTCCCTAAAGGGCACTTGGACTATCTACGTTACCTAGCGGGCACTTGGAATATGTAGGTTAACTAGCGGACAATTGGACGATCTAGGTTAACTAGCGGGTACTTGGACTATCTAGGTTAACTAGCGG
This sequence comes from Tenrec ecaudatus, assembly GCF_050624435.1. Taxonomy (NCBI): domain Eukaryota; kingdom Metazoa; phylum Chordata; class Mammalia; order Afrosoricida; family Tenrecidae; genus Tenrec; species Tenrec ecaudatus. The sequence continues at coordinate 14,459 of NW_027457833.1, forward strand.
TCCCTTGGACAATAGGTTAACTAGCGGACACTTGCACTATGTAGGTTAACTAGTGAGGCCATTGACTATGTAGGTTAACTAGTGGGCACTTGGACTATCTAGGTTAACTAGCGGGCACTTGGACGATATAGGTTAACTAGCGGGCACTTGGATTATCTAGGTTACCTAGCGGGCACTTGGACTATGTACGTTCCCTAGCGGGCATTTGGACTATATAGATAAACTAGCGGGCACTTAGACTCTGTAGGTTACCTAGCGGGCACTTGGACTATCTAGGTTAACGAACGGGCACTTGGACTATGTAGGTTAACGAACGGGCACTTGGACTATGTAGGTTAACTAGCGGGCACTTGGATTATCTAGGTTAACTAGCTGACCTTGGACTATGTAGGTTAACTATCGGGCACTTCGACTATCTAGGTTAACTAGCGGGCTCTTGGACTATCTAGGTTAACTAGGGTTCACTTGCACAACGCAGGTTCCCTAGCGGGCACTGTGACTATGTAAGTTCCCTACGGGCATTTGGACTATCTAGGTTAACTAGCGGGCACTTGGACTATCTAGGTTAATTAGCGGGCACTTGTACAATGCAGGTTCCCTAGCGGGCACTTTGACTATGTAGGTTCCCTAGCGGGCACTTGGACTATATAGGTTCCCTATGGGCACTTGGACTATCTAGGTTCCCTAACTGGCACTTGGAATATGTAGGTTCCCTATCGGGCACTTGGACTATGTAGGTTCCTCAGCGGACACTTGGACTATGTAGGTTCCCTAACGGGCACTTGGACTATGTAGGTTCCCTATCGGGCATTGGACTATGTAGGTTAACTAGCGGACACTTGGACAATCTAGGTTACCTGGGGGGAACTTGAACTATGTACATTCCCTAGCGGGCACTTGGACTATCTAGGTTACCTAGCGGGCACTTGGACTATGTACGTCCCCTAGCGGGAACTTGGACTATCTAGGTTAACTAGAGGGCACTTAGACGATCTAGGGTAACTAGCGGGCACTTGGACTATCTAGGTTAACTAGCGGGCACTTGGATAATCTAGATTAACTAGCGGGCCCTTGCACTATCTATGTTTACTAGCGGGCAATTGGATTATCTATATTAACTAGTGGGCACTTAGACGATCTAGGTTAACTAGCGGGCACTTGGACTATCTATGTTAACTAGCGGGGACTTGGACTATGTAGGTTACTCCGCGGGCACTTGGACTATGTAGGTTCCCTATCAGCCTCTTGGACTATGTAGGTTAACTAGCGGACACTTGGACAATCTAGGTTCTCTAGCGGGCACTTGGACTATATAGGTTCCCTACGGGCAATTGGACTATCTATGTTCCCTAACGGGCACTTGGAATATGTAGGTTCCCTATCGGGCACTTGGACTATGTAGGTTCCTCAGCGGGCACTTGGAATATGTAGGTTATGTAGCGGGCACTTGGACTATCTAGGTTAACTAGCAGGCACTTGGATTATCTAGGTTAACTAATGGGGACTTGGGCTATGTATGTTCCAGTGCGGGCACTTGGACTATCTAGGTTCCCTAAAGGGCACTTGGACTATCTAGGTTACCTAGCGGGGACTTGGACTATGTAGGTTAACTAGCGGACAATTGGACGATCTAAGTTAACTAGCGGGTACTTGGACTATCTAGGTTAACTAGCGGTCCCTTGGACAATAGGTTAACTAGCGGACACTTGCACTATGTAGGTTAACTAGCGGGCCCATTGACTATGTAGGTTAACTAGTGGTCACTTGGACGATCTAGGTTAACTAGCGGGCACTTGGACGATATAGATTAACTAGCGGGCACTTGGATTATCTAGGTTACCTAGCGGGCACTTGGACTATGTACGTTCCCTAGCGGGCATTTGGACTATATAGATAACCTAGCGGGCAGTTAGACTTTGTAGGTTACCTAGCGGGCACTTGGACTATCTAGGTTAACGAACGGGCACTTGGACTATGTAGGTTAACTAGCGGGCACTTGGACTATCTAGGTTAACTAGCTGACCTTGGACTATGTAGGTTAACTATCGGGCACTTCGACTATCTTGGTTAACTAGCGGGCACTTGGACTATCTAGGTTAACTAGCGTTCACTTGCACAATGCAGGTTCCCTAGCGGGCACTTTGACTATGTAAGTTCCCTAGCGTGCATTTGGACTATGTAGGTTAACTAGCGGGCACTTGGACTATCTAGGTTAAATAGCGGGCACTTGGACTATCTATGTTAAGTAGCGAGCACTTGGACTATCTAGGTAAACTAGCGGGCATTTGGACTATGAGGGTCCTTAGCGGGCATTTGGACTATATTGATTACCTAGCGGGCACTTGGACTATGTAGGTAAACGAACAGGCACTTGGACTATGTAGGTAACCTAGTGGTCACTTGAACTGTCTAGGTTACCTAGCGGGCACTTAGAGTATGTAGGTTAACTAGGGGGCACTTGGACTACGTAGGTTAACTAGTGGGCCCTTGGACGATGTAGGTTAACTAGCGGGCCCTTGGACTATGTAGGTTAACTGGCGGGCCCTTGGACTATGTAGGTTAACTAGCGGGCACTTGGACGATCTAGGTTAACTAGCGGATACTTGGACTATGTAGGTTAACTTGCGGGCCCTTAGACTATGTAGATTAACTAGAGGCACTTGGACTATGTAGGTTAACCAGCGGGCACTTGGACTATCTACGTTACTTAGCTGGCACTTGGACAATGTATGTTCCAGAGCGGGCACTTGGACTATGTAGGTTCCCTAGCAGGCACTTGGACTATGTAGGTTCCCTAGCGGGCACTTGTACTGTGTAGGTTAACTAGCGGACACTTGGATGATCTAGGTTAACTAGCCGGCACTTGGACTATGTAGGTTAACAAGCGGTCCCTTGAACTATGTAGATTAACTAGCGGCACTTGGACTATCTACGTTAACTAGCGGGCCCTTGGACTATGTAGATTCCCTAGCGGGCACTTGGACTACGTAGGTTCCCTAGCGGGCACTTAGACTCTGTATGTTCCCTAGCAGGCACTTGGACTATATATGTTCCTTACGGACACTTTAACTATGTAAGTTAACTAACGGGCACTTGGACTATGTACGTTAACTAGCGCGCCCTTGGACTATCTAGGTAACTAGCGGACACTTGGACTATGTAGGTTAACTACCGGGCACTTGGACTATGTAGGTTAACTAGGGGACACTTGCACTATATAGGTTACCTAACGGCACTTGGACTATCTAGGTTAACTAGCGGGCACTTGGACTATCTGGGTTAACTAGCGTGCACTTGGACTATGTAGGTTCCTTAGCGGGAACTTGGATATCTAGTTTACCTAGCGGGCACTTGGACTATGTAGGTTAACTAGCGGGCCCTTGGACTATCTAGGTTACATAGCTGGAACTTGGACAATATAGGTTACCTTGCGGGCACTTGGACTATGTAGGTTAACCGAGGCACTTGGACGATCTAGGTTAAATAGTGGGTCCTTGGACTATGTAGGTTAACGAACGGGCATTTGGACTATGTAGGTTACCTAGCAGGCACTTGGACTATGTAGGTTACCTAGCGGGTACTTGGACTATCTAGGTTAACGAACTGGCACTTGGAATATCTAGGTTAACTAGCGGTCACTTGGACTATGTAGGTTACCTAGCGGGCACTTGCACTATCTAGGTTACCTAGAGGGCACTTGGACTATGTAGGTTAATTAGCGGGCATTTGGAATATGTAGGTAACTTAGCGGGCACTTGGACAGTCCCGGTTACCTAGCTTGCACTTGGACTTCTAGGTTAACCAATGGGCACTTGGACTATGTATGTTGCATAGCGGGCAATTGGATTATCTAGGTTAGGTAACGGGCACTTGGACTATCTAGGTTACCTAGCGGGAACTTGGACTATTTAGGTTACCTAGCCGGCACTTGGACTATCTAGGTTACCTAACGGGCACTTGGACTATCTTGATTTCTTAGCGGGCACTTGGACTATATAGGTTACCTAGCGGGCCCTTGGACTATGTAGGTTACCTAGCAAGCACTTGGACTATCTAGGTTAATGAAATGGCACTTGGACTATGTAGGTTACCTAGCGGGCACTTGGATTATCTAGGTTAGCTAACAGAAACTTGGAATATCTAGGTTACCTAGCGGGCACTTGGACTATGGAGGTTACCTTGCGGGGACTTGTACTATCTAGGTTACCTAACGGGAACTTCGACTATGTAGGTTAACTAGCATACACTTGGACGATCTAGGTTAACTAGCGGGCACTTGGAATATCTAGGTTAACTAGCGGGGCCTTGGACTATGTAGGTTAACTAGCAGGCACTTGGACTATGTAGGTTAACTAGCGGGCACTTGGACTATCTAGGTTAACTAGCTGACCTTCGACTATGTAGGTTAACTATTGGGCACTTCGACTATCTAAGTTAACTAGCGGGCACTTGGAGTATCTAGGTTAACTAGCGGGCACTTGCACAAAGCAGGTTCCCTAGCGGGCACTTTTACTATGTAGGTTCCCTAGCGGGCACTTGGAATATATAGGTTCCCTACGGGCACTTGGACTATCTAGGTTCCCTAACGGGCACTTGGACTATGTAGGTTCCTCTGCGGGCACTTGGACTATGTAGGTTCCCTATCAGGCACTTGGAATATGTAGGTTAACTATCGGGCACTTGGACTATGTAGGTTAACTAGCGGGCACGTGGACTATCTAGGTTAAGTCGCGGGCACTTGTACAATGCAGGTTCCCTAGCGGGCATTTTGAGTATGTAGGTTCCCTAGCGGGCACTTGGACTATATAAGTTCCCTACGGGCACTTGGACTATCTAGGTTCCCTAACGGGCACTTGGAATATGTAGGTTCCCTATCGGGCACTTGGACTATGTAGGTTCCTCAGCGGGCACTTGGACTATGTAGGTTCCCTATCGGGCATTGGACCATGTATGTGAACTAGCAGGACATTGGACTATCTAAGTTACCTAGAGGGCACTTGGACTATGTAGTTTAACTAGCGGACACTTGGACAATCTAGGTTACCTAGCGGGCACTTGAACTATGTACATACCTTGGCGGGCACTTGTACTATTTAGGTTACCTAGCGGGCACTTGGACTATGTACGTCCCCTAGCGGGCACTTGGACTATCTAGGTTAACTAGAGGGCCCTTGGACTATGTAGGTTAACTAGCGGGCACTTGGATTATCTAGGTTAACTAGCGGGCACTTAGACGATGTAGGTTAACTAGTGGGCACTTGGACTATCTAGGTTTACTAGCGGGCACTTGGACTATCTAGGTTAACTAGCGGGCACTTGGACTATGTAGTTTCCCTAGTGGGCATTTGGATTATTTAGGTTACCTAGTGGGCACTTGGACTATGTAGGTTACCTAGCAGGCACTTGGACTATCTAGGTTAAGGAAATGGCACTAGGACTATGTAGGTTACCTAGCGGGCACTTGGATTATCTAGGTTAGCTAACAGGAACGTGGAATATCTAGGTTATCTAGCGGGCACTTGGACTATGTAGTTTAACGAACGGGCACTTGGACTATGTAGGTAACCTAGTGGTCACTTGAAATGTCTAGGTTACCTAGCGGGCACTTGGACTATGTAGGTTAACTAGCGGGCACTTGGACTAGCTAGGTTAACTAGCGGGCCCTTGGACGATGTAGGTTAACTAGCGGGCACTTGGACAATGTACGTCCCCTAGCGGGCCCTTGGACTGTGTAAGTTCCCTAGTGGGCACTTGGACTATGTGGGTTTCCTGGCGGGCATTTGGACTATCTAGGTTACCTAACGGGCACTTGGACTATGTAGGATACCTAGCAGGCACTTGGACTATGTAGGATCCCTATCGGGCACTTGGAAAATGTAGGTTAACTAGGAGGCACTAGGACTATGTAGGTTACCAAACGGGCCCTTAGACTATCTAGGTTACCTAGCGAGCATTTGGACTATGTAGGCTCCCTAGCGGTCATTTTGACTATATAGGTTACCTAGCGGGAACTTAGACTTTGTAGGGTACCTAGCGGGCACTTGGACTATCTAGGTTACCTAGCTGGCACTTGAACTATCTACGTTACCTAGCGGGTACTTGGAGTATGTAGGTTACCTACCGGGCTGTTGGACTATCTAGGTTACCATGCGGGCACTTGGACTATCTAGGTTAACTAACGGGCACTTGGACTATGTATGTTCCCTAGCGGGCCCTTGGACTATGTAAGTTCCCTAGCGGGCACTTGGACTATGTGGGTTCCCTTGCGGGCATTTGGACTATCTAGGTTACGTAACGGGCACTTGGACTGTTTGGGTTCCCTAGCGGGCATTTGGACTATCTAGGTTACCTAGCGGGCACTTGGACTATGTACGTTCCCTAGCGGGCACTTGGATTATCTAGGTTACCTAGCGGGCACTTGGACTATGTACATTTCCTAGCGGGTACTTGGACTATCTATGTTTTCTAGCGGGCACTTGGACTATGTAGGTTCCCTATCGGGCACTTGGACTAGATAGGTTCCCTAGCGGGCACTTGGTCTATCTAGGTTAACTAGCGGGCACTTGGACTATCTATGTTAAGTAGCGAGCACTTGGACTATCTAGGTAAACTAGCGGGCATTTGGACTATTAGGGTCCCTAGCGGGCATTTGTACTATATTGGTTACCTAGCGGGCACTTGGACTATGTAGGTAAACGAACAGTCACTTGGACTATGTAGGTAACCTAGTGGTCACTTGAACTGTCTAGGTTACCTAGCGGGCACTTGGAGTATGTAGGTTAACTAGGGGGCACTTGGACTACGTAGGTTAACTAGCGGGCCCTTGGACGATGTAGGTTAACTATCGGGCCCTTGGACTATGTAGGTTAACTAGCGGGCCCTTGGACTATGTAGGTTAACTAGCGGGCACTTGGACGATCTAGCTTAACTAGCGGATACTTGGACTATGTAGGTTAACTTGCGGGCCCTTAGACTATGTAGATTAACTAGAGGCACTTGGAGTATCTACGTTAACTACCGGGCCCTTGGACTATGTAGATTTCCTAGCGGGCACTTGGATTATGTATGTTCCAGAGCGGGCACTTGCACTATCTAGGTTACCTAGCGGGCACTTGGACTATGTAGGTTAATTAGCGGGCATTTGGACTATGTAGGTAACCTAGCGGGCACTTGGACAGTCCCGGTTACCTAGCTTGCACTTGGACTTCTAGGTTAACCAATGGGCACTTGGACTATGTATGTTGCATAGCGGGCAATTGGATTATCTAGGTTAGGTAACGGGCACTTGGACTATCTAGGTTACATAGCGGGCACTTGGACTATCTAGGTTACCTAACGGGCACTTGGACTATCTTGATTTCTTAGCGGGCACTTGGACTATATAGGTTACCTAGCGGGCCCTTGGACTATGTAGGTTACCTAGCAGGCACTTGGACTATCTAGGTTAACGAAATGGCACGTGGACTATGTAGGTTACCTAGCGGGCACTTGGATTATCTAGGTTAGCTAACAGAAACTTGGAATATCTAGGTTACCTAGCGGGCACTTGGACTATGGAGGTTACCTTGCGGGGACTTGTACTATCTAGGTTACCTAACGGGAACTTGGACTATGTAGGTTAACTAGCATACACTTGGACGATCTAGGTTAACTAGCGGGCACTTGGAATATCTAGGTTAACTAGCGGGGCCTTGGACTATGTAGGTTACCTAGCAGGCACTTGGACTGTCTAGGTTACCTAGCGGGCACTTGGACTATCTAGGTTAACTAGCGATCACTTGGACTATGTAGGTTACCTAGCGGGCACTTGCACTATCTATGTTACCTAGCGGGCACTTGGACTATCTAGGTTAATTAGCTGGCATTTGGACTATGTAGGTAACCTAGCGGGCACTTGGACAGTCCCGGTTACCTAGCTTGCACTTGGACTTCTAGGTTAACCAATGGGCACTTGGACTATGTATGTTGCATAGCGGGCAATTGGATTATCTAGGTTAGGTAACGGGCACTTGGACTATCTAGGTTACGTAGCGGGCACTTGGACTATCTAGGTTACCTAATGGGCACTTGGACTATCTTGATTTCTTAGCGGGCACTTGGACTATATAGGTTACCTAGCGGGCCCTTGGACTATGTAGGTTACCTAGCAGGCACTTGGACTATCTAGGTTAACGAAATGGCACTTGGACTATGTTGGTTACCTAGCGGGCACTTGGATTATCTAGGTTAGCTAACAGAAACTTGGAATATCTAGGTTACCTATCGGGCACTTGGACTATGGAGGTTACCTTGCGGGGACTTGTACTATCTAGGTTACCTAACGGGAACTTGGACTTTGTAGGTTAACTAGCATACACTTGGACGATCTAGGTTAACTAGCGGGCACTTGGAATATCTAGGTTAACTAGCGGGGCCTTGGACTATGTAGGTTACCTAGCAGGCACTTGGACTGTCTAGGTTACCTAGCGGGCACTTGGACTATCTAGGTTAACTAGCGGTCACTTGGACTATGTAGGTTACCTAGCGGGCACTTGCACTATCTAGGTTACCTAGCGGGCACTTGGACTATGTAGGTTAATTAGCGGGCATTTGGACTATGTAGGTAACCTAGCGGGCACTTGGACAGTCCCGGTTACCTTGCTTGCACTTGGACTTCTAGGTTAACCAATGGGCACTTGGACTATGTATGTTGCATAGCGGGCAATTGGATTATCTAGGTTAGGTAACGGGCACTTGGACTATCTAGGTTACCTAGCGGGAACTTGGACTATTTAGGTTACCTAGCGGGCACTTGGACTATCTAGGTTACCTAACGGGCACTTGGACTATCTTGATTTCTTAGCGGGCACTTGGACTATATAGGTTACCTAGCGGGCCCTTGGACTATGTAGGCTACCTAGCAGGCACTTGGACTATCTAGGTTAACGAAATGGCACTTGGACTATGTAGGTTACCTATCGGGCACTTGGATTATCTAGGTTAGCTAACAGAAACTTGGAATATCTAGGTTACCTAGCGGGCACTTGGACTATGGAGGTTACCTTGCGGGGATTTGTACTATCTAGGTTACCTAACGGGAACTTGGACTATGTAGGTTAACTATCATACACTTGGACGATCTAGGTTAACTAGCGGGCACTTGGAATATCTAGGTTAACTAGCGGGGCCTTGGACTATGTAGGTTAACTAGCAGGCACTTGGACTATATAGGTTAACTAGCGGGCACTTGGACTATCGAGGTTCCCTAACTGGCACTTGGAATATGTAGGTTCCCTATCGGGCACTTGGACTATGTAGGTTCCTCAGCGGACACTTGGACTATGTAGGTTCCCTAACGGGCACTTGGACTATGTAGGTTCCCTATCGGGCATTGGACTATGTAGGTTAACTAGCGGACACTTGGACAATCTAGGTTACCTAGCGGGCACTTGAACTATGTACATTCCCTAGCGAGCACTTGGACTATCTAGGTTACCTAGCGGGCACTTGGACTATGTACGTCCCCTAGCGGGAACTTGGACTATCTAGATTAACTAGCGGGCCCTTGCACTATCTATGTTTACTAGCGGACAATTGGATTATCTAGGTTAACTAGTGGGCACTTAGACGATCTAGGTTAACTAGCGGGCACTTGGACTATCTATGTTAACTAGCGGGCACTTGGACTATGTAGGTTACTCCCGGGCACTTGGACTATATAGGTTCCCTATCAGCCTCTTGGACTATGTAGGTTAACTAGCGGACACTTGGACAATCTAGGTTCTCTAGCGGGCACTTGGACTATATAGGTTCCCTACGGGCACTTGGACTATCTAGGTTCCCTAATGGGCACTTTGACTATGTAGGTTCCCTAGCGGGCACTTGGACTATATAGGTTCCCTATCGGGCACTTGGACTATGTAGGTTCCTCAGCGGGCACTTGGACTATGTAGGTTATGTAGCGGGCACTTGGACTATCTAGGTTAACTAGCAGGCACTTGGATTATCTAGGTAAACTAATGGGGACTTGGGCTATGTATGTTCCAGTGCGGGCACTTGGACTATCTAGGTTCCCTAAAGGGCACTTGGACTATCTAGGTTACCTAGCGGGCACTTGGACTATGTAGGTTAACTAGCGGACCATTGGACGATCTAGGTTAACTAGCGGGTACTTGGACTATCTAGGTTAACTAGCGGTCCCTTGGACAATAGGTTAACTAGCGGACACTTGCACTATGTAGGTTAACTAGCGGGCCCATTGACTATGTAGGTTAACTAGTGGGCACTTGGACGATCTAGGTTAACTAGCGGGCACTTGGACGATATAGATTAACTAGCGGGCACTTGGATTATCTAGGTTACCTAGCGGGCACTTGGACTATGTACGTTCCCTAGCGGGCATTTGGACTATATAGATAACCTAGCGGGCACATAGACCTTGTAGGTTACCTAGCGGGCACTTGGACTATCTAGGTTAACGAACGGGCACTTGGACTATGTAGGTTAACTAGCGGGCACTTCGACTATCTAGGTTAACTAGCGGGCACTTGGACTATCTAGGTTAACTAGCGTTCACTTGCACAATGCAGGTTCCCTAGTGGGCACTTTGACTATGTAAGTTCCCTAGCGTGCATTTGGACTATGTAGGTTAACTAGCGGGCACTTGGACTATCTAGGTTAAATAGCGGGCACTTGGACTTTCTATGTTAAGTAGCGAGCACTTGGACTATCTAGGTAAACTAGCGGGCATTTGGACTATTAGGGTCCCTAGCGGGCATTTGGACTATATTGATTACCTAGCGGGCACTTGGACTATGTAGGTAAACGAACAGGCACTTGGACTATGTAGGTAACCTAGTGGTCACTTGAACTGTCTAGGTTACCTAGCGGGCACTTAGAGTATGTAGGTTAACTAGGGGGCACTTGGACTACGTAGGTTAACTAGCGGGCCCTTGGACGATGTAGGTTAACTAGCGGGCCCTTGGACTATGTAGGTTAACTGGCGGGCCCTTGGACTATGTAGGTTAACTAGCGGGCACTTGGACGATCTAGGTTAACTAGCGGATACTTGGACTATGTAGGTTAACTTGCGGGCCCTTAGACTATGTAGATTAACTAGAGGCACTTGGACTATGTAGGTTAACTAGCGGGCACTTGGACTATCTAGGTTACTTAGCTGGCACTTGGACTATGTATGTTCCAGAGCGGGCACTTGGACTATGTAGGTTCCCTAGCAGGCACTTGGACTATGTAGGTTCCCTAGCGGGCACTTGTACTATGTAGGTTAACTAGCGGACACTTGGACGATCTAGGTTAACTAGCCGGTACTTGGACTATGTAGGTTAACAAGCGGTCCCTTGAACTATGTAGATTAACTAGCGGCACTTGGACTATCTACGTTAACTAGCGGGCCCTTGGACTATGTAGATTCCCTAGCGGGCACTTGGACTACGTAGATTCCCTAGCGGGCACTTAGACTCTGTATATTCCCTAGCAGGCACTTGGACTATATATGTTCCTTACGGACACTTTAACTATGTAAGTTAACTAACGGGCACTTGGACTATGTAGGTTAACTAGCGCGCCCTTGGACTATCTAGGTAAACTAGCGGGCACTTGGACTATTTGGTTAACTACCGGGCACTTGGACTATGTAGGTTAACTAGGGGACACTTGCACTATATAGGTTACCTAACGGCACTTGGACTATCTAGGTTAACTAGCGGGCACTTGGACTATCTGGGTTAACTAGCGTGCACTTGGACTATGTAGGTTCCTTAGCGGGAACTTGGATATCTAGTTTACCTAGCGGGCACTTGGACTATGTAGGTTAACTAGCGGGCCCTTGGACTATCTAGGTTACATAGCTGGAACTTGGACTATATAGGTTACCTTGCGGGCACTTGGACTATGTAGGTTGACCGAGGCACTTGGACGATCTAGGTTAAATAGTGGGTCCTTGGACTATGTAGTTTAACGAACGGGCATTTGGACTATGTAGGTTCCTAGCAGGCACTTGGACTATGTAGGTTACCTAGCGGGTACTTGGACTATTTAGGGTAACGAACGGGCACTTGGACTATCTAGGTTAACTAGCGGTCACTTGGACTATGTAGGTTACCTAGCGGGCACTTGCACTATCTAGGTTATCAAGAGGGCACTTGGACTATGTAGGTTAATTAGCGGGCATTTGGAATATGTAGGTAACCTAGCGGGCACTTGGACAGTCCCGGTTACCTAGCTTGCACTTGGATTTCTAGGTTAACCAATGGGCACTTGGACTATGTATGTTGCATAGCGGGCAATTGGATTATCTAGGTTAGGTAACGGGCACTTGGACTATCTAGGTTACCTAGCGGGAACTTGGACTATTTAGGTTACCTAGCGGGCACTTGGACTATCTAGGTTACCTAACGGGCACTTGGACTATCTTGATTTCTTAGCGGGCACTTGGACTATATAGGTTACCTAGCGGGCCCTTGGACTATGTAGGTTACCTAGCAGGCACTTGGATTATCTATGTTAACGAAATGGCACTTGGACTATGTAGGTTACCTAGCGGGCACTTGGATTATCTAGGTTAGCTAACAGAAACTTGGAATATCTAGGTTACCTAGCGGGCACTTGGACTATGGAGGTTACCTTGCGGGGACTTGTACTATCTAGGTTACCTAACGGGAACTTGGACTATGTAGGTTAACTAGCATACACTTGGACGATCTAGGTTAACTAGCGGGCACTTGGAATATCTAGGTTAACTAGCGGGGCCTTGGACTATGTAGGTTAACTAGCAGGCACGTGGACTATGTAGGTTAACTAGCGGGCACTTGGACTATCTAGGTTAACTAGCTGACCTTGGACTATGTAGGTTAACTATTGGGCACTTCGACTATCTAAGTTAACTAGCGGGCACTTGGACTATCTAGGTTAACTAGCGGGCACTTGCACAAAGCAGGTTCCCTAGCGGGCACTTTTACTATGTAGGTTCCTTAGCGGGCACTTGGATTATATAGGTTCCCTACGGGCACTTGGACTATCTAGGTTCCCTAACGGGCACTTGGACTATGTAGGTTCCTCTGCGGGCACTTGGACTATGTAGGTTCCCTATCAGGCACTTGGACTATGTAGGTTAACTATCGGGCACTTGGACTATGTAGGTTAACTAGCGGGCACGTGGACTATCTAGGTTAATTCGCGGGCACTTGTACAATGCAGGTTCCCTAGCGGGCATTTTGAGTATGTAGGTTACCTAGCGGGCACTTGGACTATATAGGTTCCCTACGGGCACTTGGACTATCTAGGTTCCCTAACGGGCACTTGGAATATGTAGGTTCCCTATCGGGAACTTGGACTATGTAAGTTCCTCAGCGGGCACTTGGACTATGTAGGTTCCCTATCGGGCATTGGACTATGTAGTTGAACTAACAGGACCTTGGACTATCTAAGTTACCTAGTGGGCACTTGGACTATGTAGTTTAACTAGCGGACACTTGGACTATCTAGGTTACCTAACGGGCACTTGGACTATGTACATCCCCTAGCGGGCACTTGGACTATCTAGGTTAACTAGAGGGCCCTTGGACTATGTAGGTTATCTAGCGGGCACTTGGATTATCTAGGTTAACTAGCGGGCACTTAGACGATCTAGGTTAACTAGTGGGCACTTGGACTATCTAGGTTAACTAGCGGGCACTTGGACTATCTAGATTAACTAACGGGCCCTTATACAATCTAGGTTTACTAGCGGGCACTTGGACTATCTAGGTTAACTAGCGGGCACTTGGACTATGTAGTTTCCCTAGTGTGCATTTGGATTATTTAGGTTACCTAGTGGGCACTTGGACTATGTAGGTTACCTAGCAGGCACTTGGACTATCTAGGTTAACGAAATGGCACTAGGACTATGTAGGTTACCTAGCGGGCACTTGGATTATCTAGGTTAGCTAACAGGAACTTGGAATATCTAGTTTATCTAGCGGGCACTTGGACTATGTAGGTTAACGAACGGGCACTTGGACTATGTAGGTAACCTAGTGGTCACTTGAAATGTGTAGGTTACCTAGCGGGCACTTGGACAATGTAGGTTAACTAGCGGGCACTTGGACTAGCTACGTTAACTAGCGGGCCCTTGGACGATGTAGGTTAACTAGGGGGCACTTGGACTATTTACGTACCGTAGCGGGCCCTTGGACTATGTAAGTTCCCTAGCGGGCACTTGGACTATGTGGGTTTCCTGGCAGGCATTTGGACTATCTAGGTTACCTAACGGGCACTTGGACTATGTAGGTTACCTAGCAGGCACTTGGACTATGTAGGATCCCTAACGGGCACTTGGAAAATGTAGGTTAACTAGGAGGCACTAGGACTATGTAGGTTACCAAACGGGCCCTTAGACTATCTAGGTTACCTAGCGAGCATTTGGACTATGTAGGCTCCCTAGCGGTCATTTTGACTATATAGATTACCTAGCGGGAACTTAGACTTTCTAGGGTACCTAGCGGGCACTTGGACTATCTAGGTTACCTAGCTGGCACTTGAACTATCTACGTTACCTAGCGGGTACTTGGAGTATGTAGGTTACCTACCGGGCTGTTGGACTATCTAGGTTACCATGCGGGCACTTGGACTATCTAGGTTAACTAACGGGCACTTGGACTATGTATGTTCCCTAGCGGGCCCTTGGACTATGTAAGTTCCCTAGCGGGCACTTGGACTATGTGGGTTCCCTTGCGGGCATTTGGACTATCTAGGTTACGTAACGGGCACTTGGACTGTTTGGGTTCCCTAGCGGGCATTTGGACTATCTAGGTTACCTAGCGGGCACTTGGACTATGTACGTTCCCTAGCGGGCACTTGGATTATCTAGGTTACCTAGCGGGCACTTGGACTATGTACGTTTCCTAGCGGGTACTTGGACTATCTATGTTATCTAGCGGGCACTTGGACTATGTAGGTTCCCTATCGGGCACTTGGACAAGATAGGTTCCCTAGCGGGCACTTGGTCTATCTAGGTTAACTAGCGGGCACTTGGACTATCTATGTTAAGTAGCGAGCACTTGGACTATCTAGGTAAACTAGCGGGCATTTGGACTATTAGGGTCCCTAGCGGGCATTTGTACTATATTGGTTACCTAGCGGACACTTGGACTATGTAGGTAAACAAACAGTCACTTGGACTATGTAGGTAACCTAGTGGTCACTTGAACTGTCTAGGTTACCTAGCGGGCACTTGGAGTATGTAGGTTAACTAGGGGGCACTTGGACTACGTAGGTTAACTAGCGGGCCCTTGGACGATGTAGGTTAACTAGCGGGCCCTTGGACGATGTAGGTTAACTAGCGGGCCCTTGGACTATGTAGGTTAACTAGCGGGCACTTGGACGATCTAGCTTAACCAGCGGATACTTGGATTATGTAGGTTAACTTGCGGGCCCTTAGAATATGTAGATTAACTAGAGGCACTTGGACTATCTACGTTAACTAGCGGGCCCTTGGACTATGTAGATTACCTAGCGGGCACTTGGATTATCTAGGTTAGCTAACAGAAACTTGGAATATCTAGGTTACCTAGCGGGCACTTGGACTATGTAGGTTACCTTGCGGGGACTTGTACTATCTAGGTTACCTAACGGGAACTTGGACTATGTAGGTTAACTAGCATACACTTGGACGATCTAGGTTAACTAGCGGGCACTTGGAATATCTAGGTTAACTAGCGGGGCCTTGGACTATGTAGGTTAACTAGCAGGCACGTGGACTATGTAGGTTAACTAGCGGGCACTTGGACTATCTAGGTTAACTAGCTGACCTTGGACTATGTAGGTTAACTATTGGGCACTTCGACTATCTAAGTTAACTAGCGGGCACTTGGACTATCTAGGTTAACTAGCGGGCACTTGCACAAAGCAGGTTCCCTAGCGGGCACTTTTACTATGTAGGTTCCTTAGCGGGCACTTGGATTATATAGGTTCCCTACGGGCACTTGGACTATCTAGGTTCCCTAACGGGCACTTGGACTATGTAGGTTCCTCTGCGGGCACTTGGACTATGTAGGTTCCCTATCAGGCACTTGGACTATGTAGGTTAACTATCGGGCACTTGGACTATGTAGGTTAACTAGCGGGCACGTGGACTATCTAGGTTAATTCGCGGGCACTTGTACAATGCAGGTTCCCTAGCGGGCATTTTGAGTATGTAGGTTACCTAGCGGGCACTTGGACTATATAGGTTCCCTACGGGCACTTGGACTATCTAGGTTCCCTAACGGGCACTTGGCATATGTAGGTTCCCTATCGGGCACTTGGACTATGTAAGTTCCTCAGCGGGCACTTGGACTATGTAGGTTCCCTATCGGGCATTGGACTATGTAGTTGAACTAACAGGACCTTGGACTATCTAAGTTACCTAGTGGGCACTTGGACTATGTAGTTTAACTAGCGGACACTTGGACTATCTAGGTTACCTAGCGGGCACTTAGACTATGTACATCCCCTAGCGGGCACTTGGACTATCTAGGTTAACTAGAGGGCCCTTGGACTATGTAGGTTATCTAGCGGGCACTTGGATTATCTAGGTTAACTAGCGGGCACTTAGACGATCTAGGTTAACTAGTGGGCACTTGGACTATCTAGGTTAACTAGCGGGCACTTGGACTATCTAGATTAACTAACGGGCCCTTATACAATCTAGGTTTACTAGCGGGCACTTGGACTATCTAGGTTAACTAGCGGGCACTTGGACTATGTAGTTTCCCTAGTGTGCATTTGGATTATTTAGGTTACCTAGTGGGCACTTGGACTATGTAGGTTACCTAGCAGGCACTTGGACTATCTAGGTTAACGAAATGGCACTAGGACTATGTAGGTTACCTAGCGGGCACTTGGATTATCTAGGTTAGCTAACAGGAACTTGGAATATCTAGTTTATCTAGCGGGCACTTGGACTATGTAGGTTAACGAACGGGCACTTGGACTATGTAGGTAACCTAGTGGTCACTTGAAATGTGTAGGTTACCTAGCGGGCACTTGGACAATGTAGGTTAACTAGCGGGCACTTGGACTAGCTACGTTAACTAGCGGGCCCTTGGACGATGTAGGTTAACTAGGGGGCACTTGGACTATGTACGTACCGTAGCGGGCCCTTGGACTATGTAAGTTCCCTAGCGGGCACTTGGACTATGTGGGTTTCCTGGCAGGCATTTGGACTATCTAGGTTACCTAACGGGCACTTGGACTATGTAGGTTACCTAGCAGGCACTTGGACTATGTAGGATCCCTAACGGGCACTTGGAAAATGTAGGTTAACTAGGAGGCACTAGGACTATGTAGGTTACCAAACGGGCCCTTAGACTATCTAGGTTACCTAGCGAGCATTTGGACTATGTAGGCTCCCTAGCGGTCATTTTGACTATATAGATTACCTAGCGGGAACTTAGACTTTCTAGGGTACCTAGCGGGCACTTGGACTATCTAGGTTACCTAGCTGGCACTTGAACTATCTACGTTACCTAGCGGGTACTTGGAGTATGTAGGTTACCTACCGGGCTGTTGGACTATCTAGGTTACCATGCGGGCACTTGGACTATCTAGGTTAACTAACGGGCACTTGGACTATGTATGTTCCCTAGCGGGCCCTTGGACTATGTAAGTTCCCTAGCGGGCACTTGGACTATGTGGGTTCCCTTGCGGGCATTTGGACTATCTAGGTTACGTAACGGGCACTTGGACTGTTTGGGTTCCCTAGCGGGCATTTGGACTATCTAGGTTACCTAGCGGGCACTTGGACTATGTACGTTCCCTAGCGGGCACTTGGATTATCTAGGTTACCTAGCGGGCACTTGGACTATGTACGTTTCCTAGCGGGTACTTGGACTATCTATGTTATCTAGCGGGCACTTGGACTATGTAGGTTCCCTATCGGGCACTTGGACAAGATAGGTTCCCTAGCGGGCACTTGGTCTATCTAGGTTAACTAGCGGGCACTTGGACTATCTATGTTAAGTAGCGAGCACTTGGACTATCTAGGTAAACTAGCGGGCATTTGGACTATTAGGGTCCCTAGCGGGCATTTGTACTATATTGGTTACCTAGCGGACACTTGGACTATGTAGGTAAACGAACAGTCACTTGGACTATGTAGGTAACCTAGTGGTCACTTGAACTGTCTAGGTTACCTAGCGGGCACTTGGAGTATGTAGGTTAACTAGGGGGCACTTGGACTACGTAGGTTAACTAGCGGGCCCTTGGACGATGTAGGTTAACTAGCGGGCCCTTGGACGATGTAGGTTAACTTCGGGCCCTTGGACTATGTAGGTTAACTAGCGGGCACTTGGACGATCTAGCTTAACCAGCGGATACTTGGATTATGTAGGTTAACTTGCGGGCCCTTAGAATATGTAGATTAACTAGAGGCACTTGGACTATCTACGTTAACTAGCGGGCCCTTGGACTATGTAGATTCCCTAGCGGGCACTTGGACTATGTATGTTCCAGAGCGGGCACTTGGACTATGTAGGTTCCCTAGCAGGCACTTGGACTATGTAGGTTCCCTAGCGGTCACTTGTACTATGTAGGTTAACTAGCGGACACTTGGACGATCTAGGTTAACTAGCCGGTACTTGGACTACGTAGGTTAACTAGCGGTCCCTTGAACTATGTAGATTAACTAACGGCACTTGGACTATCTACGTTAACTAGCGGGCCCTTGGACTATGTAGATTCCCTAGCGGGCACTTGGACTACGTAGGTTCCCTAGCGGGCACTTAGACTCTGTGTGTTCCCTAGCAGGCACGTGGACTATATATGTTCCTTACGGACACTTGAACTATGTAAGTTAACTAACGGGCACTTGGACTATGTAGGTTACCTAGCGCGCCCTTGGACTATCTAGGTAAACTAGCATGCACTTGGACTATGTAGGTTAACTACCGGGCACTTGGACTATGTAGGTTAACTAGGGGACACTTGCACTATATAGGTTACCTAGCGGCACTTGGACTATCTAGGTTAACTAGCGGGCACTTGGACTATCTGGGTTAACTAGCGTGCACTTGGACTATATAGGTTCCTTAGCGGGAACATGGATATCTAGTTTACCTAGCGGGCACTTGGACTATGTAGGTTAACTAGCGGGCCCTTGGACTATCTAGGTTACATAGCTGGAACTTGGACTATATAGGTTACCTTGCGGGCACTTGGACTATGTAGGTTAACCGAGGCACTTGGACGATCTAGGTTAAATAGTGGGTCCTTGGACTATGTAGGTTAACGAACGGGCATTTGGACTATGTAGGTTACCTAGCGGTCACTTGGACTATGTAGGTTACCTAGCGGGCACTTGCACTATCTAGGTTACCTAGAGGGCACTTGGACTATGTAGGTTAATTAGCGGGCATTTGGAATATGTAGGTAACTTAGCGGGCACTTGGACAGTCCCGGTTACCTAGCTTGCACTTGGACTTCTAGGTTAACCAATGGGCACTTGGACTATGTATGTTGCATAGCGGGCAATTGGATTATCTAGGTTAGGTAACGGGCACTTGGACTATCTAGGTTACCTAGCGGGAACTTGGACTATTTAGGTTACCTAGCCGGCACTTGGACTATCTAGGTTACCTAACGGGCACTTGGACTATCTTGATTTCTTAGCGGGCACTTGGACTATATAGGTTACCTAGCGGGCCCTTGGACTATGTAGGTTACCTAGCAAGCACTTGGACTATCTAGGTTAATGAAATGGCACTTGGACTATGTAGGTTACCTAGCGGGCACTTGGATTATCTAGGTTAGCTAACAGAAACTTGGAATATCTAGGTTACCTAGCGGGCACTTGGACTATGGAGGTTACCTTGCGGGGACTTGTACTATCTAGGTTACCTAACGGGAACTTGGACTATGTAGGTTAACTAGCATACACTTGGACGATCTAGGTTAACTAGCGGGCACTTGGAATATCTAGGTTAACTAGCGGGGCATTGGACTATGTAGGTTACCTAGCAGGCACTTGGACTGTCTAGGTTACCTAGCGGGCACTTGGACTATCTAGGTTAACTCGCGATCACTTGGACTATGTAGGTTACCTAGCGGGCACTTGCACTATCTAGGTTACCTAGCGGGCACTTGGACTATGTAGGTTAATTAGCGGGCATTTGGACTATGTAGGTAACCTAGCGGGCACTTGGACAGTCCCGGTTACCTAGCTTGCACTTGGACTTCTAGGTTAACCAATGGGCACTTGGATTATGTATGTTGCATAGCGGGCAATTGGATTATCTAGGTTAGGTAACGGGCACTTGGACTATCTAGGTTACATAGCGGGCACTTGGACTATCTAGGTTACCTAACGGGCACTTGGACTATCTTGATTTCTTAGCGGGCACTTGGACTATTAGGTTACCTAGCAGGCCCTTGGACTATGTGGTTTACCTAGCAGGCACTTGGACTATCTAGGTTAACGAAATGGCACTTGGACTATGTAGGTTACCTAGCGGGCACTTGGATTATCTAGGTTAGCTAACAGAAACTTGGAATATCTAGGTTACCTAGCGGGCACTTGGACTATGGAGGTTACCTTGCGGGGACTTGTACTATCTAGGTTACCTAACGGGAACTTGGACTATGTAGGTTAACTAGCATACACTTGGACGATCTAGGTTAACTAGCGGGCACTTGGAATATCTAGGTTAACTAGCGGGGCATTGGACTATGTAGGTTACCTAGCAGGCACTTGGACTGTCTAGGTTACCTAGCGGGCACTTGGACTATCTAGGTTAACTCGCGATCACTTGGACTATGTAGGTTACCTAGCGGGCACTTGCACTATCTAGGTTACCTAGCGGGCACTTGGACTATGTAGGTTAATTAGCGGGCATTTGGACTATGTAGGTAACCTAGCGGGCACTTGGACAGTCCCGGTTACCTAGCTTGCACTTGGACTTCTAGGTTAACCAATGGGCACTTGGACTATGTATGTTGCATAGCGGGCAATTGGATTATCTAGGTTAGGTAACGGGCACTTGGACTATCTAGGTTACCTAGCGGGAACTTGGACTATTTAGGTTACCTATCGGGCACTTGGACTATCTAGGTTACCTAACGCGCACTTGGACTATCTTGATTTCTTAGTGGGCACTTGGACTATATAGGTTACCTATCAGGCCCTTGGACTATGTAGGCTACCTAGCAGGCACTTGGACTATCTAGGTTAATGAAATGGCACTTGGACTATGTAGGTTACCTAGCGGGCACTTGGATTATCTAGGTTAGCTAACAGAAACTTGGAATATCTAGGTTACCTAGCGGGCACTTGGACTATGGAGGTTACCTTGCGGGCACTTGTATTATCTAGGTTACCTAACGGGAACTTGGACTATGTAGGTTAACTAGCATACACTTGGACGATCTAGGTTAACTAGCGGGCACTTGGAATATCTAGGTTAACTAGCGGGGCCTTGGACTATGTAGGTTAACTAGCAGGCACTTGGACTATGTAGGTTAACTAGCGGGCACTTGGACTATCTAGGTTAACTAGCTGACCTTGGACTATGTAGGTTAACTATAGGGCACTTCGACTATCTAGGTTAACTAGCGGGCACTTCGACTATGTAGGTTAACTAGCGGGCACTTGGACTATCTAGGTTAACTAGCTGACCTTGGACTATGTAGTTTAACTATCGGGCACTTGGACTATCTAGGTTAACTAGCGGGCACTTGGACTATCTAGGTTAACTAGCGGGCACTTGCACAAAGCAGGTTCCCTAGCGGGCACTTTTACTATGTAGGTTCCCTAGCGGGCACTTGGACTAAATAGGTTCCCTACGGGCACTTGGACTATCTAGGTTCCCTAACGGGCACTTGGACTATTTAGGTTCCTCTGCGGGCACATGGACTATGTAGGTTCCCTATCAGGCACTTGGACTATGTAGGTTAAATATTGGGCACTTGGACTATCTAGGTTAACTAGCGGGCACGTGGACTATCTAGGTTAATTAGGGGGCACTTGTACAATGCAGGTTCCCTAGCGGGCATTTTGAGTATGTAGGTTCCCTAGCGGGCACTTGGACTATATAAGTTCCCTACGTGCACTTGGACTATCTAGGTTCCCTAACGGGCACTTGGAATATGTAGGTTCCCTATCGGGCACTTGGACTATGTAGGTTCCTCAGCGGGCACTTGGACTATGTAGGTTCCCTATCGGGCATTGGACTATGTAGGTTAACTAGCAGGACCTTGGACTATCTAAGATACCTAGTGGGCACTTGGACTATGTAGTTTAACTAGCAGACACTTGGACAATCTAGGTTACCTAGCGGGCACTTGAACTATGTACATACCTTGGCGGGCACTTGGACTATCTAGGTTACCTAGCGGGCACTTGGACTATGTACGTCCCCTAGCGGGCTCTTGGACAATCTAGGTTAACTAGAGGGCCCTTGAACTATGTAGGTTAACTAGTGGGCACTTGGATTATCTAGGTAAACTAGCGGGCACTTAGACGATCTAGGTTAACTAGCGGGCACTTGGACTATCTAGGTTAACTAACGGGCCCTTATACTATCTAGGTTTACTAGCGGGCACTTGGACTATCTATGTTAAATAGCAGGCACTTGGACTATGTAGTTTCCCTAGTGGGCATTTGGATTATTTAGGTTACCTAGTGGGCACTTGGACTATGTAGGTTACCTAGCAGGCACTTGGACTATCTAGGTTAACGAAATGGCACTAGGACTATGTAGGTTACCTAGCGGGCACTTGGATTATCTAGGTTAGCTAACAGGAACTTGGAATATCTAGGTTACCTAGCGGGCACTTGGACTATGGAGGTTACCTTGCGGGCACTTGTACTATCTAGGTTACCTAACGGGAACTTGGACTATGTAGGTTAACTAGCATACACTTGGACGATCTAGGTTAACTAGCGGGCACTTGGAATATCTAGGTTAACTGGCGGTGCCTTGGACTATGTGGGTTAACTAGCAGGCACTTGGACTATGTAGGTTAACTAGCGGGCACTTGGACTATCTAGGTTAACTAGCTGACCTTGGACTATGTAGGTTAACTAATGGGCACTTCGACTATCTAGGTTAACTAGCGGACACTTGGACTATCTATGTTAACTAGCGGGCATTGCACAAAGCAGGTTCCCTAGCGTTCAATTTTACTATGTAGGTTCCCTAGCGGGCACTTGGACTATATAAGTTCCCTACGGGCACTTGGACTATGTAGGTTCCTCTGCGGGCACTTGGACTATGTAGGTTCCCTATCAGACACTTGGACTATGTAGGTTAAATATCGGGCACTTGGACTATCTAGGTTAATTAGCGGGCACTTGTACAATGCAGGTTCCCTAGCGGGCATTTTGAGTATGTAGGATCCCTAGCGGGCACTTTGACTATATAAGTTCCCTACGGGCACTTGGACTATCTAGGTTCCCTAACGGGCACTTGGAATATATAGGTTCCCTATCGGGCACATGGACTATGTAGGTTCCCTATTGGGCATTGGACTATGTAGGTTAACTAGCAGGACCTTGGACTATCTAAGATACCTAGCGGGCACTTGGACTATGTAGTTTAACTAGCGGACACTTGGACAATCTAGGTTACCTAGCGGGCACTTGAACTATGTACGTCCCCTAGCGGGCACTTGGACTCTCTAGGTTACCTAGCGGGCACTTGGACTATGTACGTCCCCTAGCGGGCACTTGGACTATCTAGGTTAACTAGAGGGCCCTTGGACTATGTAGGTTAACTAGCATACACTTGGACGATCTAGGTTAACTAGCGGGCACTTGGAATATCTAGGTTAACTGGCGGTGCCTTGGACTATGTAGGTTAACTAGCAGGCACTTGGACTATGTAGGTTAACTAGCGGGCGCTTGGACTATCTAGGTTAACTAGCTGACCTTGGACTATGTAGGTTAACTAATGTGCACTTCGACTATCTAGGTTAACTAGCGGACACTTGGACTATCTATGTTAACTAGCGGGCACTTGCACAAAGCAGGTTCCCTAGCGGGCAATTTTACTATGTAGGTTCCCTAGCGGGCACTTGGACTATATAAGTTCCCTACGGGCACTTGGACTATGTAGGTTCCTCTGCGGGCACTTGGACTATGTAGGTTCCCTATCAGGCACTTGGACTATGTAGGTTAAATATCGGGCACTTGGACTATCTAGGTTAATTAGCGGACACTTGTACAATGCAGGTTCCCTAGCGGGCATTTTGAGTATGTAGGATCCCTAGCGGGCACTTGGACTATATAAGTTCCCTACGGGCACTTGGACTATCTAGGTTCCCTAACGGGCACTTGGAATATATAGGTTCCCTATTGGGCATTGGACTATGTAAGTTAACTAGCAGGACCTTGGACTATCTAAGATACCTAGCGGGCAATTGGACTATGTAGTTTAACTAGCGGACACTTGGACAATCTAGGTTACCTAGCGGGCACTTGAACTATGTACATACCTGGCGGGCACTTGGACTATCTAGGTTACCTAGCGGGCACTTGGACTATGTACGTCCCCTAGCGGGCACTTGGACTATCTAGGTTAACTAGAGGGCCCTTGGACTATGTAGGTTAACTAGCGGGCACTTGGATTATCTAGGTTAACTAGCGGGCACTTAGACGATCTAGGTTAACTAGCGGGCACTTGGACTATCTAGGTTAACTAACGGGCCCTTATACTATCTAAGTTTACTAGCGGGCACTTGGACTATCTAGGTTAACTAGCGGGCACTTGGACTATGTAGTTTCCCTAGTGGGCATTTGGATTATTTAGGTTACCTAGTGGGCACTTGGACTATGTAGGTTACCTAGCAGGCACTTGCACTATCTAGGTTAACGAAATGGCACTAGGACTATGTAGGTTACCTAGCGGGCACTTGTATTATCTAGGTTAGCTAACAGGAACTTGGAATATCTAGGTTACCTAGCGGGCACTTGGACTATGGAGGTTACCTTGCGGGCAATTGTACTATCTAGGTTACCTAACGGGAACTTGGACTATGTAGGTTAACTAGCATACACTTGGACGATCTAGGTTAACTAGCGGGCACTTGGAATATCTAGGTGAACTAGCGGGCCCTTGGACTATGTAGGTTAACTAGCAGGCACTTGGACTATGTAGGTTAACTAGCGGGAACTTGGACTATCTAGGTTAACTAGCTGACCTTGGACTATGTAGGTTAACTATCGGGCACTTGGACTATCTAGGTTAACTAGCGGGCACTTGGACTATCTAGGTTAACTAACGGGCCCTTATACTATCTAGGTTTACTAGCGGGCACTTGGACTATCTAGGTTAACTAGCAGGCACTTGGACTATGTAGTTTCCCTAGTGGGCATTTGGATTATTTAGGTTACCTAGTGGGCACTTGGACTCTGTAGGTTACCTAGCAGGCACCTGGACTATCTAGGTTAACGAAATGGCACTAGGACTATGTAGGTTACCTAGCGGGCACTTGGATTATCTAGGTTAGCTAACAGGAACTTGGAATATCTAGGTTACCTAGCGGGCACTTGGACTATGGAGGTTACCTTGCGGGCACTTGTACTATCTAGGTTACCTAACGGGAACTTGGACTATGTAGGTTAACTAGCATACACTTGGACGATCTAGGTTAACTAGCGGGCACTTGGACTATCTAGGTTAACTAACGGGCCCTTATACTATCTAGGTTTACTAGCGGGCACTTGGACTATCTAGGTTAACTAGCAGGCACTCGGACTATGTAGTTTCCCTAGTGGGCATTTGGATTATTTAGGTTACCTAGTGGGCACTTGGACTATGTAGGTTACCTAGCAGGCACTTGGACTATCTAGGTTAACGAAATGGCACTAGGACTATGTAGGTTACCTAGCGGGCACTTGGATTATCTAGGTTAGCTAACAGCAACTTGGAATATCTAGGTTACCTAGCGGGCACTTGGACTATGGAGGTTACCTTGCGGGCAATTGTACTATCTAGGTTACCTAACGGGAACTTGGACTATGTAGGTTAACTAGCATACACTTGGACGATCTAGGTTAACTAGCGGGCACTTGGAATATCTAGGTTAACTGGCGGTGCCTTGGACTATGTAGGTTAACTAGCAGGCACTTGGACTATGTAGGTTAACTAGCGGGCGCTTGGACTATCTAGGTTAACTAGCTGACCTTGGACTATGTAGGTTAACTAATGTGCACTTCGACTATCTAGGTTAACTAGCGGACACTTGGACTATCTATGTTAACTAGCGGGCACTTGCACAAAGCAGGTTCCCTAGCAGGCAATTTTACTATGTAGGTTCCCTAGCGGGCACTTGGACTATATAAGTTCCCTACGGGCACTTGGACTATGTAGGTTCCTCTGCGGGCACTTGGACTATGTAGGTTCCCTATCAGGCACTTGGACTATGTAGGTTAAATATCGGGCACTTGGACTATCTAGGTTAATTAGCGGACACTTGTACAATGCAGGTTCCCTAGCGGGCATTTTGAGTATGTAGGATCCCTAGCGGGCACTTGGACTATATAAGTTCCCTACGGGCACTTGGACTATCTAGGTTCCCTAACGGGCACTTGGAATATATAGGTTCCCTATTGGGCATTGGACTATGTAAGTTAACTAGCAGGACCTTGGACTATCTAAGATACCTAGCGGGCAATTGGACTATGTAGTTTAACTAGCGGACACTTGGACAATCTAGGTTACCTAGCGGGCACTTGAACTATGTACATACCTGGCGGGCACTTGGACTATCTAGGTTACCTAGCGGGCACTTGGACTATGTACGTCCCCTAGCGGGCACTTGGACTATCTAGGTTAACTAGAGGGCCCTTGGACTATGTAGGTTAACTAGCGGGCACTTGGATTATCTAGGTTAACTAGCGGGCACTTAGACGATCTAGGTTAACTAGCGGGCACTTGGACTATCTAGGTTAACCAACGGGCCCTTATACTATCTAAGTTTACTAGCGGGCACTTGGACTATCTAGGTTAACTAGCGGGCACTTGGACTATGTAGTTTCCCTAGTGGGCATTTGGATTATTTAGGTTACCTAGTGGGCACTTGGACTATGTAGGTTACCTAGCAGTCACTTGCACTATCTAGGTTAACGAAATGGCACTAGGACTATGTAGGTTACCTAGCGGGCACTTGTATTATCTAGGTTAGCTAACAGGAACTTGGAATATCTAGGTTACCTAGCAGGCACTTGGACTATGGAGGTTACCTTGCGGGCAATTGTACTATCTAGGTTACCTAACGGGAACTTGGACTATGTAGGTTAACTAGCATACACTTGGACGATCTAGGTTAACTAGCGGGCACTTGTAATATCTAGGTTAACTAGCGGGCACTTGGACTATGTAGGTTAACTAGCAGGCACTTGGACTATCTAGGTTCACTAGCGGGAACTTGGACTATCTAGGTTAACTAGCTGACCTTGGACTATGTAGGTTAACTATCGGGCACTTGGACTATCTAGGTTAACTAGCGGGCACTTGGACTATGTATGTTAACTAGCGGGCACTTGCACAAAGCAGGTTCCCTAGCGGGCACTTTTACTATGTAGGTTCCCTAGCGGGCACTTGGACTATCTAGGTTCCCTACGGGCACTTGGACTATCTAGGTTCCCTAACGGGCACTTGGACTATGTAGGTTCCCTATCAGGCTCTTGGACTATGTAGGTTAAATATCGGGCACTTGGACTATCTAGGTTAACTAGAGGGCACGTGGACTATCTAAGTTAATTAGCGGGCACTTGTACAATGCAGGTTCCCTAGCGGGCATTTTGAGTATGTAGGTTCCCTAGCGGGCACTTGGACTATATAAGTTCCCTAACGGGCACTTGGAATATATAGGTTCCCTATCGGGCACTTGGACTATGTAGGTTCCTCAGCGGGCACTTGGACTATGTAGGTTCCCTATTGGGCATTGGACTATGTAGGTTAACTAGCAGGACCTTGGACTATCTAAGATACCTAGCGGGCACTTGGACTATGTAGTTTAACTAGCGGACACTTGGACAATCTAGGTTACCAAGCGGGCACTTGAACTATGTACATACCTTGGCGGGCACTTGGACTATCTAGGTTACCTAGCGGGCACTTGGACTATGTACGTCCCCTAGCGGGCACTTGGACAATCTGGGTTAACTAGAGGGCCGTTGGACTATGTAGGTTAACTAGCGGGCACTTGGATTATCTAGGTTAACTAGCGGGCACTTAGACGATCTAGGTTAACTAGCGGGCACTTGGACTATCTAGGTTAACTAACGGGCCCTTATACTATCTAGGTTTACTAGCGGGCACTTGGACTATCTAGGTTAACTAGCGGGCACTTGGACTATGTAGTTTCCCTAGTGGGCTTTGGATTATTTAGGTTACCTAGTGGGCACTTGGACTATGTAGGTTACCTAGCAGGCACTTGGACTATCTAGGTTAACGAAATGGCACTAGGACTATGTAGGTTACCTAGCGGGCACTTGTATTATCTAGGTTAGCTAACAGGAACTTGGAATATCTAGGTTACCTAGCAGGCACTTGGACTATGGAGGTTACCTTGCGGGCACTTGTACTATCTAGGTTACCTAACGGGAACTTGGACTATGTAGGTTAACTAGCATACACTTGGACGATCTAGGTTAACTAGCGGGCACTTGGAATATCTAGGTTAACTAGCGGGCCCTTGGACTATGTAGGTTAACTAGCAGGCACTTGGACTATGTAGGTTAACTAGCGGGAACTTGGACTATCTAGGTTAACTAGCTGACCTTGGACTATGTAGGTTAACTATTGGGCACTTGGACTATCTAGGTTAACTAGCGGGAACTTGCACAAAGCAGGTTCCCTAGCGGGCACTTTTACTATGTAGGTTCCCTAGCGGGCACTTGGACTATATAGGTTCCCTACGGGCACTTGGACTATGTAGGTTACCTAGGGGGCACTTGTATTATCTAGGTTAGCTAACAGGAACTTGGAATATCTAGGTTACCTAGCGGGCACTTGGACTATGGAGGTTACCTTGCGGGCACTTGTACTATCTAGGTTACCTAACGGGAACTTGGACTATGTAGGTTAACTAGCATACACTTGGACGATCTAGGTTAACTAGCGGGCACTTGGAATATCTAGGTTAACTAGCGGGCCCTTGGACTATGTAGGTTAACTAGCAGGCACTTGGACTATGTAGGTTAACTAGCGGGAACTTGGACTATCTAGGTTAACTAGCTGACCTTGGACTATATAGCTTAACTATCGGGCACTTGGTCTATCTAGGTTAACTAGCGGGCACGTGGAACATCTAGGTTAATTAGCGGGCACTTGTACAATGCAGGTTCCCTAGCGGGCATTTTGAGTATGTAGGTTCCCTAGCAGGCACTTGGACTATCTAGGTTCCCTAACGGGCACTTGGAATATGTAGGTTCCTCAGCGGGCACTTGGACTATGTAGGTTCCCTATCGGACATTGGACTATGTAGGTTAACTAGCAGGACCTTGGACTATGTAGGTAAAAAACGGGCACTCGGACAGTTCCGGTTACCTAGCTTGCACTTGGACTTCTAGGTTAACCAATGGGCACTTGGACTATGTATGTTGCATAGCGGGCAATTGGATTATGTAGGTTAGGTAACGGGCACTTGGACAATCTAGGTTACCTAGCAGGAACTTGGACTATTTAGGTTACCTAGCGGGCACTTGGACTATCTAGGTTACCTAACGGGCATTTGGACTATCTTGATTTCTTAGCGGGGACTTGGACTATATAGGTTACCTAGCGGGACCTTGGACTATGTAGGTTACCTAGCAGGCACTTGGACAATCTAGGTTAACGAAATTGCACTTGGACTATGTAGGTTACCTAGCGGGCACTTGGATTATCTAAGTTAGCTAACAGGAACTTGGAATATCTAGGTAACCTAGCGGGCACTTGGACTATGGAGGTTACCTTGCGGGGACTTGTACTATCTAGGTTACCTAACGGGAACTTGGACTATGTAGGTTAACTAGCATACACTTGGACGATCTAGGTTAACTAGCGGGCACTTGGAATATCTAGGTTAACTAGCGGGGCCTTGGACTATGTAGGTTAACTAGCAGGCACTTGGACAATGTAGGTTAACTAGCGGGCACTTGGACTATCTAGGTTACCTAGCGGGCACTTGGACTATGTACGTCCCCTAGCAGGCACTTGGACTATCTAGGTTAACTAGAGGGCCCTTGGACTATGTAGGTTAACTAGCGGGCACTTGGACTATCTAGATTAACTAACGGGCCCTTATACTATCTAGGTTTACTAGCGGGCACTTGGACTATCTAGGTTAACTAGCGGGCACTTGGACTATGTAGTTTCCCTAGTGGGCATTTGGATTATTTAGGTTACCTAGTGGGCACTTGGACTATGTAGGTTGCCTAGCAGGCACTTGGACTATCTAGGTTAACGAAATGGCACTTGGACTATGTAGGTTACCTAGCGGGCACTTGGATTATCTAGGTTAGCTAACAGGAACTTGGAATATCTAGGTAACCTAGCGGGCACTTGGACTATGGAGGTTACCTTGCGGGGACTTGTACTATCTAGGTTACCTAACGGGAACTTGGACTATGTAGGTTAACTAGCATACACTTGGACGATCTAGGTTAACTAGCGGGCACTTGGAATATCTAGGTTAACTAGCGGGGACTTGGACTATGTAGGTTAACTAGCAGGCACTTGGACAATGTAGGTTAACTAGCGGGCACTTGGACTATCTAGGTTACCTAGCGGGCACTTGGACTATGTACGTCCCCTAGCAGGCACTTGGACTATCTAGGTTAACTAGAGGGCCCTTGGACTATGTAGGTTAACTAGCGGGCACTTGGACTATCTAGGTTAACTAGCGGGCACTTGGACTATCTAGATTAACTAACGGGCCCTTATACTATCTAGGTTTACTAGCGGGCACTTGGACTATCTAGGTTAACTAGCGGGCACTTGGACTATGTAGTTTCCCTAGTGGGCATTTGGATTATTTAGGTTACCTAGTGGGCACTTGGACTATGTAGGTTGCCTAGCAGGCACTTGGACTATCTAGATTAACGAAATGGCACTAGGACTATGTAGGTTACCTAGCGGGCACTTGGATTATCTAGGTTAGCTAACAGGAACTTGGAATATCTAGGTTACCTAGCGGGCACTTGGACTATGGAGGTTACCTTGCGGGCACTTGTACTATCTAGGTTACCTAACGGGAACTTGGACTATGTAGGTTAACTAACATACACTTGGACGATCTAGGTTAACTAGCGGGCCCTTGGACTATGTAGGTTAACTAGCAGGCACTTGGACTATCTAGGTTAACTAGCTGACCTTGGACTAATAGGTTAACTATTGGGCACTTCGACTATCTAGGTTAACTAGCGGGCACTTGGACTATCTAGGTTAACTAGCGGGCACTTGCACAAAACAGGTTCCCTAGCGGGCACTTTTACTATGTAGGCTCCCTAGCGGGCACTTGGACTATATAGTTTCCCTACGGGCACTTGGACTATCTAGGTTCCCTAACGGGCACTTGGACTATGAAGGTTCCTCTGCGGGCACTTGGACTATGTACGTTCCCTATCAGGAACTTGGACTATGTAGGTTAACTATCGGGCACTTGGACTATCTAGGTTAACTAGCAGGCACGTGGAATATCTAGGTAAATTAGCGGGCACTTTTAAAATGCAGGTTCCCTAGCGGGCATTTTGAGTATGTAGGTTCCCTAGCGGGCACTTGGACTATCTAGGTTCCGTAACGGGCACTTGGAATATGTAGGTTCCCTATCGGGCACTTGGACTTTGTAGGTTCCTCGGGGGGCACTTGGACTATGTAGGTTCCCTATCGGGCATTGGACTAAGTAGGTTAACTAGCAGGACCTTGGACTATCTAGGTTACCTAGCGGGCACTTGGACTATGTAGGTTAACTAGCGGACACTTGGACAATCTAGGTTACCTAGCGGGCACTTGAACTATGTACATACCTTGGCGGGCACTTGGACTATCTAGGTTACCTAGCGGGCACTTGGACTATGTACGTCCCCTAGCGGGCACTTGGACTATTTAGGTTAACTAGAAGGCCCTTGTACTATGTATGTTAACTAGCGGGCACTTGGATTATCTAGGTTAACTAGCGGGCACTTAGACGATCTAGGTTAACTAGCGGGCACTTGGACTATCTAGGTTAACTAGCGGGCACTTGGACTATCTAGATTAACTAACGGGCCCTTATACTATCTAGGTTTACTAGCGGTCACTTGGACTATCTAGGTTACCTAGCGGGCACTTGGACTATGTACGTTCCCTAGCGGGCACTTGGACTATGTACGTTTCCTAGCGGGTACTTGGACTATCTATGTTATCTAGCGGGCACTTGGACTATGTAGGTTCCCTAGCGGGCACTTGGTCTATCTAGGTTAACTAGTGGGCACTTGAACTATCTATTTTAAGTAGCGAGCACTTGGACTATCTAGGTTAACTAGCGGACATTTGGACTATTAGGGTCCCTAGCGGGCATTTGGACTATATTGGTTACCTAGGGCGCACTTGGATTATGTAGGTAAACGAACGGGCACTTGGACTATGTAGGTAACCTAGTGCTCACTTGAACTGTCTAGGTTACCTAGCGGGCACTTGGAGTATGTAGGTTAACTAGGGGGCACTTGGACTACGTAGGTTAACTAGCGGGCCCTTGGACGATGTAGGTTAACTAGCGGGCCCTTGGACTATGTAGGTTAACTAGCGGGCCCTTGGACTATGTAAGTTAGTTAACTAGCGGGCACTTGGACGATCTAGGTTAACTAGCGGATACTTGGACTATGTAGGTTAACTTGCGGGCCCTTAAACTATGTAGATTAACTAGAGGCAGTTGGAGTATCTACGTTAACTAGCGGGCCCTTGGACTATGTAGATTCCCTGGCGGGCACTTGGACTATGTATGTTCCAGAGCGGGCACTTGGACTATGTAGGTTCCCTAGCAGGCACTTGGACTATGTTGGTTCACTAGCGGGCACTTGTACTATGTAGGTTAACTAGCGGACACTTGGACGATCTAGGTTAACTAGCCGGTACTTGGACTATGTAGGTTAACTAGCGGTCCCTTGAACTATGTAGATTAACTAGCGGCACTTGGACTATCTACGTTAACTAGCGGGCCCTTGGACTATGTAGATTCCCTAGCGGGCACTTGGACTACGTAGGTTCCCTAGTGGGCACTTAGACTCTGTGGGCACTTAGACTCTGTATGTTCCCTAGCGGGCACTTGGACTATATATGTTCCTTATGGACACTTGAACTATGTAAGTTAACTAACGGGCACTTGGACTATGTTGGTTAACTAGCGCGCCCTTGGACTATCTAGGTAACCTAGCGGGCACTTGGGCTATGTAGGTTAACTACCGGGCACTTGCACTATCTAGGTTACCTAACGGGCACTTGGACTATGTACGTTCCCTAGCGGGCACTTGGACTATCTATGTTAACTAGCGGGCACTTGGACTATGTAGGTTAACTAGGGGACACTTGCACTATATAGGTTACCTAGCGGCACTTGGACTATCTAGGTTAACTAGCGGGCACTTGGACTATCTGGGTTAACTAGCGTGCACTTGGACTATGTAGGTTCCTTAGCGGGAATTTGGATATCTAGTTTACCTAGCGGGCACTTGGACTATGTAGGTTAACTAGCGGGCCCTTGGACTATCTAGGTTACATAGATGGAACTTGGATTTTATAGGTCACCTTGCGGGCACTTGGACTATGTAGGTTAACCGAGGCACTTGGACGATCTAAGTTAAATAGTGGGCCCTTGGACTATGTAGGTTAACGAACGGGCATTTGGACTATGTAGGTTACCTAGCAGGCACTTGGACTGTCTAGGTTACCTAGCGGGCACTTGGACTATCTAGGTTAACGAACGGGCACTTGGACTATCTAGGTTAACGAAATGGCACTTGGACTATGTAGGTTACCTAGCGGGCACTTGCACTATCTAGGTTACCTAGCGGGCACTTGGACTATGTAGGTTAATTAGCGGGCATTTGGACTATGTAGGTAACCTAGCGGGCACTTGGACAGTCCCGGTTACCTAGCGGGCACTTGGATTTCTAGGTTAACGAATGGGCACTTGGACTATGTATGTTGCATAGCGGGCAATTGGATTATCTAGGTTAGGTAACGGGCACTTGGAATATTTATGTTACCTAGCGGGAACTTGGACTATCTAGGTTAACTAACGGGCACTTGGACTATGTAGGTTCCCTAGCGGGCCCTTGGACTATGTAAGTTCCCTAGCGGGCACTTGGACTATGTGGGTTCCCTAGCGAGCATTTGGACTATCTAGGTTACGTAACGGGCACTTGGACTATGTGGGTTCCCTAGCGGGCATTGGGACTATCCAGGTTACCTAGCGGGCACTTGGACTATGTACGTTCCCTAGCGGGCACTTGGCCTATTTACGTTTCCTAGCGGGTACTTGGACTATCTATGTTATCTAGCGGGCACTTGGACTATGTAGGTTCCCTATCGGGCACTTGGACTAGATAGGTTCCCTAGCGGGCCCTTGGTCTATCTAGGTTAACTAGTGGGCACTTGGACTATCTATGTTAAGTAGCGAGCACTTGGACTATCTAGGTTAACTAGTGGGCATTTGGACTATTAGGGTCCCTAGCGGGCATTTGGACTATATTGGTTACCTAGCGGGCACTTGGATTATGTAGGTAAACGAACGGGCACTTGGACTATGTAGGTAACCTAGTGCTCACTTGAACTGTCTAGGTTACGTAGCGGGCACTTGGAGTATGTAGGTTAACTAGGGGGCACTTGGACTACGTAGGTTAACTGGTGGGGCCTTGGACGATGTAGGTTAACTAGCAGGCCCTTGGACTATGTAGGTTAACTAGCGGGCCCTTGGACTATGTAAGTTAACTAGCGGGCACTTGGACGATCTAGGTTAACTAGCGGATACTTGGACTATGTAGGTTAACTTGGGGGCCCTTAGACTATGTAGATTAACTAGAGGCACTTGGAGTATCTACGTTAACTACCGGGCCCTTGGACTATGTAGATTCCCTAGCGGGCACTTGGACTATGTATGTTCCAGAGCGGGCACTTGGACTATGTAGGTTCCCTAGCAGGCACTTGGACTATGTAGGTTCCCTAGCGGGCACTTGTACTATGTAGGTTAACTAGGGGACACTTGCTCTATATAGGTTACCTAGCGGCACTTGGACTATCTAGGTTAACTAGCGGGCACTTGGAATATCTGGGTTAACTAGAGTGCACTTGGACTATGTAGGTTCCTTAGCGAGAATTTGGATATCTAGTTTACCTAGCGGGCACTGGGACTATGTACGTCCCCTAGAGGGCACTTGGACTATTTAGGTTAACTAGAAGGCCCTTGTACTATGTAGGTTAACTAGCGGGCACTTGGATTATCAAGGTTAACTAGCGGGCACTTAGACGATCTAGGTTAACTAGCGGGCACTTGGACTATCTAGGTTAACTAGCGGGCCCTTATACTATCTAGGTTTACTAGCGGGCACTTGGACTATCTAGGTTACCTAGCGGGCACTTGGACTATGTACGTTCCCTAGCGGGCACTTGGACTATGTACGTTTCCTAGCGGGTACTTGGACTATCTATGTTATCTAGCGGGCACTTGGACTATGTAGGTTCCCTATCGGGCACTTGGACTAGATAGGTTCCCTAGCGGGCACTTGGTCTATCTAGGTTAACTAGTGGGCACTTGGACTATCTATGTTAAGTAGCGAGCACTTGGACTATCTAGGTTAACTAGCGGACATTTGGACTATTAGGGTCCCTAGCGGGCATTTGGACTATATTGGTTACCTAGCGGGCACTTGGATTATGTAGGTAAACGAACGGGCACTTGGACTATGTCGGTAACCTAGTGCTCACTTAAACTGTCTAGGTTACCTAGCGGGCACTTGGAGTATGTAGGTTAACTAGGGGGCACTTGGACTACGTAGGTTAACTAGCGGGCCCTTGGACGATGTAGGTTAACTAGTGGGCCCTTGGACTATGTAGGTTAACTAGCGGGCCCTTGGACTATGTAAGTTAACTAGCGGTCACTTGGACGATCTAGGTTGACTAGCGGATACTTGGACTATGTAGGTTAACTTGCGGGCCCTTAAACTATGTAGATTAACTAGAGGCACTTGGAGTATCTTCGTTAACTAGCGGGCCCTTGGACTATGTAGATTCCCTGGCGGGCACTTGGACTATGTATGTTCCAGAGCGGGCACTTGGACTATGTAGGTTCCCTAGCAGGCACTTGGACTATGTAGGTTCCCTAGCGGGCACTTGTACTATGTAGGTTAACTAGCGGACACTTGGACGATCTAGGTTAACTAGCTGGTACTTGGACTATGTAGGTTAACTAGCGGTCCCTTGAACTATGTAGATTAACTAGCGGCACTTGGACTATGTAGATTCCCTAGCGGGCACTTGGACTACGTAGGTTCCCTAGCGGGCACTTAGACTCTGTATGTTCCCTAGCGGGCACTTGGACTATATATGTTCCTTACGGACACTTGAACTATGTAAGTTAACTAACGGGCACTTGGACTATGTAGGTTAACTAGCGCGCCCTTGGACTATCTAGGTAACCTAGCGGGCACTTGGGCTATGTAGGTTAACTACCGGGCACTTGCACTATCTAGGTTACCTAACGGGCACTTGGACTATGTACGTTCCCTAGCGGGCACTTGGACTATCTATGTTAACTAGCGGGCACTTGGACTATGTAGGTTAACTAGGGGACACTTGCACTATATAGGTTACCTAGCGGCACTTGGACTATCTAGGTTAACTAGCGGGCACTTGGACTATCTGGGTTAACTAGCGTGCACTTGGACTATGTAGGTTCCTTAGCGGGAATTTGGATATCTAGTTTACCTAGCGGGCACTTGGACTATGTAGGTTAACTAGCGGGCCCTTGGACTATCTAGGTTACATAGATGGAACTTGGATTTTATAGGTCACCTTGCGGGCACTTGGACTATGTAGGTTAACCGAGGCAATTGGACGATCTAAGTTAAATAGTGGGCCCTTGGACTATGTAGGTTAACGAACGGGCATTTGGACTATGTAGGTTACCTAGCAGGCACTTGGACTGTCTAGGTTACCTAGCGGGCACTTGGACTATCTAGGTTAACGAACGG
This sequence comes from Tenrec ecaudatus, assembly GCF_050624435.1. NCBI lineage: Eukaryota > Metazoa > Chordata > Mammalia > Afrosoricida > Tenrecidae > Tenrec > Tenrec ecaudatus. The sequence continues at coordinate 51,621 of NW_027457833.1, forward strand.
GCACTTGGACTATCTACGTTAACGAAATGGCACTAGGACTATGTAGGTTACCTAGCGGGCACTTGTATTATCTAGGTTAGCTAACAGGAACTTGGAATATCTAGGTTACCTAGCAGGCACTTGGACTATGTAGGTTACCTTGCGGGCAATTGTACTATCTAGGTTACCTAACGGGAACTTGGACTATGTAGGTTAACTAGCATACACTTGGACGATCTAGGTTAACTAGCGGGCACTTGGAATATCTAGGTTAACTAGCGGGCCCTTGGACTATGTAGGTTAACTAGCAGGCACTTGGACTATGTAGGTTAACTAGCGGGCCCTTGGACTATCTAGGTTACATAGATGGAACTTGGATTTTATAGGTCACCTTGCGGGCACTTGGACTATGTAGGTTAACCGAGGCAATTGGACGATCTAAGTTAAATAGTGGGCCCTTGGACTATGTAGGTTAACGAACGGGCATTTGGACTATGTAGGTTACCTAGCAGGCACTTGGACTGTCTAGGTTACCTAGCGGGCACTTGGACTATCTAGGTTAACGAACGGGCACTTGGACTATCTACGTTAACGAAATGGCACTAGGACTATGTAGGTTACCTAGCGGGCACTTGTATTATCTAGGTTAGCTAACAGGAACTTGGAATATCTAGGTTACCTAGCAGGCACTTGGACTATGTAGGTTACCTTGCGGGCAATTGTACTATCTAGGTTACCTAACGGGAACTTGGACTATGTAGGTTAACTAGCATACACTTGGACGATCTAGGTTAACTAGCGGGCACTTGGAATATCTAGGTTAACTAGCGGGCCCTTGGACTATGTAGGTTAACTAGCAGGCACTTGGACTATGTAGGTTAACTAGCGGGAACTTGGACTATCTAGGTTAACTAGCTGACCTTGGACTATGTAGGTTAACTATCGGGCACTTGGACTATCTAGGTTAACTAGCGGGCACTTGGACTATCTAGGTTAACTAGCGGGCACTTGCACAAAGCAGGTTCCCTAGCGGGCACTTTTACTATGTAGGTTCCCTAGCGGGCACTTGGACTATCTAGGTTCCCTACGGGCACTTGGACTATCTAGGTTCCCTAACGGGCACTTGGACTATGTAGGTTCCACTGCGGGCACTTGGACTATGTAGGTTCCCTATCAGGCTCTTGGACTATGTAGGTTAAATATCGGGCACTTGGACTATCTAGGTTAACTAGAGGGCACGTGGACTATCTAAGTTAATTAGCGGGTACTTGTACAATGCAGGTTCCCTAGTGGGCATTTTGAGTATGTAGCTTCCCTAGCGGGCACTTGGACTATATAAGTTCCCTAACGGGCACTTGGAATATATAGGTTCCCTATCGGGCACTTGGACTATGTAGGTTCCTCAGCGGGCACTTGGACTATGTAGGTTCCCTATTGGGCATTGGACTATGTAGGTTAACTAGCAGGACCTTGGACTATCTAAGATACCTAGCGGGCACTTGTACTATGTAGTTTAACTAGCGGACACTTGGACAATCTAGGTTACCAAGCGGGCACTTGAACTATGTACATACCTTGGCGGGCACTTGGACTATCTAGGTTACCTAGCGGGCACTTGGACTATGTACGTCCCCTAGCGGGCACTTGGACTATCTAGGTTAACTAGAAGGCCCTTGTACTATGTAGGTTAACTAGCGGGCACTTGGATTATCAAGGTTAACTAGCGGGCACTTGGATTATCAAGGTTAACTAGCGGGCACTTAGACGATCTAGGTTAACTAGCGGGCACTTGGACTATCTAGGTTAACTAGCGGGCCCTTATACTATCTAGGTTTACTAGCGGGCACTTGGACTATCTAGGTTACCTAGCGGGCACTTGGACTATGTACGTTCCCTAGCGGGCACTTGGACTATGTACGTTTCCTAGCGGGTACTTGGACTATCTATGTTATCTAGCGGGCACTTGGACTATGTAGGTTCCCTATCGGGCACTTGGACTAGATAGGTTCCCTAGCGGGCACTTGGTCTATCTAGGTTAACTAGTGGGCACTTGGACTATCTATGTTAAGTAGTGAGCACTTGGACTATCTAGGTTAACTAGCGGACATTTGGACTATTAGGGTCCCTAGCGGGCATTTGGACAATATTGGTTACGTAGCGGGCACTTGGATTATGTAAGTAAACGAACGGGCATTTGGACTATGTAGGTAACCTAGTGCTCACTTGAACTGTCTTGGTTACCTAGCGGGCACTTGGAGTATGTAGGTTAACTAGGGGGCACTTGGACTACGTAGGTTAACTAGCGGGCCCTTGGACGATGTAGGTTAACTAGCGGGCCCTTGGACTATGTAGGTTAACTAGCGGTCACTTGGACGATCTAGGTTGACTAGCGGATACTTGGACTATGTAGGTTAACTTGCGGGCCCTTAAACTATGTAGATTAACTAGAGGCACTTGGAGTATCTTTGTTAACTAGCGGGCCCTTGGACTATGTAGATTCCCTGGCGGTCCCTTGGACTATGTATGTTCCAGAGCGGGCACTTGGACTATGTAGGTTCCCTAGCAGGCACTTGGACTATGTAGGTTCCCTAGCGGGCACTTGTACTATGTAGGTTAACTAGCGGACACTTGGACGATCTAGGTTAACTAGCCGGTACTTGGACTATGTAGGTTAACTAGCGGTCCCTTGAACTATGTAGATTAACTAGCGGCACTTGGACTATCTACGTTAACTAGCGGGCCCTTGGACTATGTAGATTCCCTAGCGGGCACTTGGACTACGTAGGTTCCCTAGTGGGCACTTAGACTCTGTATGTTCCCTAGCGGGCACTTGGACTATATATGTTCCTTACGGACACTTGAACTATGTAAGTTAACTAATGGGCACTTGGACTATGTAGGTTAACTAGCGCGCCCTTGGACTATCTAGGTAACCTAGCGGGCACTTGGGCTATGTAGGTTAACTACCGGGCACTTGCACTATCTAGGTTACCTAACGGGCACTTGGACTATGTACGTTCCCTAGCGGGCACTTGGACTATCTATGTTAACTAGCGGGCACTTGGACTATGTAGGTTAACTAGGGGACACTTGCACTATATAGGTTACCTAGCGGCACTTGGACTATCTAGGTTAACTAGCGGGCACTTGGACTATCTGGGTTAACTAGCGTGCCCTTGGACTATGTAGGTTCCTTAGCGGGAATTTGGATATCTAGTTTACCTAGCGGGCACTTGGACTATGTAGGTTAACTAGCGGGCCCTTGGACTATCTAGGTTACATAGATGGAACTTGGATTTTATAGGTCACCTTGCGGGCACTTGGACTATGTAGGTTAACCGAGGCACTTGGACGATCTAAGTTAAATAGTGGGCCCTTGGACTATGTAGGTTAACGAACGGGCATTTGGACTATGTAGGTTACCTAGCAGGCACTTGGACTGTCTAGGTTACCTAGCGGGCACTTGGACTATCTAGGTTAACGAACGGGCACTTGGACTATCTAGGTTAACGAAATGGCACTTGGACTATGTAGGTTACCTAGCGGACACTTGCACTATCTAGGTTACCTAGCGGGCACTTGGACTATGTAGGTTAATTAGCGGGCATTTGGACTATGTAGGTAACCTAGCGAACACTTGGACAGTCCCGGTTACCTAGCGGGCACTTGGATTTCTAGGTTAACGAATGGGCACTTGGACTATGTATGTTGCATAGCGGGCAATTGGATTATCTAGGTTAGGTAACGGGCACTTGGAATATTTAGGTTACCTAGCGGGAACTTGGACTATCTAGGTTAACTAACGGGCACTTGAACTATGTAGGTTCCCTAGCGGGCCCTTGGACTATGTAAGTTCCCTAGCGGGCACTTGGACTATGTGGGTTCCCTAGCGGGGATTTGGACTATCTAGGTTACGTAACGGGCACTTGGACTATGTGGGTTCCCTAGCGGGCATTTGGACTATCCAGGTTACCCAGCGGGCACTTGGACTATGTACATTCCCTAGCGGGCACTTGGCCTATTTACGTTTCCTAGCGGGTACTTGGACTATCTATGTTATCTAGCGGGCACTTGGACTATGTAGGTTCCCTATCGGGCACTTGGACTAGATAGGTTCCCTAGCGGGCACTTGGTCTATCTAGGTTAACTAGTGGGCACTTGGACTATCTATGTTAAGTAGCGAGCACTTGGACTATCTAGGTTAACTAGTGGGCATTTGGACTATTAGGGTCCCTAGCGGGCATTTGGACTATATTGGTTACCTAGCGGGCACTTGGATTATGTAGGTAAACGAACGGGCACTTGGACTATGTAGGTAACCTAGTGCTCACTTGAACTGTCTAGGTTACCTAGCGGGCATTTGGAGTATGTAGGTTAACTAGGGGGCACTTGGACTACGTAGGTTAACTGGTGGGCCCTTGGACGATGTAGGTTAACTAGCGGGCCCTTGGACTATGTAAGTTAACTAGCGGGCACTTGGACGATCTAGGTTAACTAGCGGATACTTGGACTATGTAGGTTAACTTGCGGGCCCTTAGACTATGTAGATTAACTAGAGGCACTTGGAGTATCTACGTTAACTTCCGGGCCCTTGGACTATGTAGATTCCCTAGCGGGCACTTGGACTATGTATGTTCCAGAGCGGGCACTTGGACTATGTAGGTTCCCTAGCAGGCACTTGGACTATGTAGGTTCCCTAGCGGGCACTTGTACTATGTAGGTTAACTAGCGGACACTTGGACGATCTAGGTTAACTAGCCGGTACTTGGACTATGTAGGTTAACTAGCGGTCCCTTGAACTATGTAGATTAACTAGCGGCACTTGGACTATCTACGTTAACTAGCGGGCCCTTGGACTATGTAGATTCCCTAGTGGGCACTTGGACTATGTATGTTCCAGAGCGGGCACTTGGACTATGTAGGTTCTTAGCAGGCACTTGGACTATGTAGGTTCCCTAGCGGGCACTTGTACTATGTAGGTTAACTAGGGGACACTTGCTCTATATAGGTTACCTAGCGGCACTTGGACTATCTAGGTTAACTAGCTGGCACTTGGAATATCTGGGTTAACTAGCTTGCACTTGGACTATGTAGGTTCCTTAGCGAGAATTTGGATATCTAGTTTACCTAGCGGGCACTGGGACTATGTACGTCCCCTAGAGGGCACTTGGACTATTTAGGTTAACTAGAAGGCCCTTGTACTATGTAGGTTAACTAGCGGGCACTTGGATTATCAAGGTTAACTAGCGGGCACTTAGACGATCTAGGTTAACTAGCGGGCACTTGGACTATCTAGGTTAACTAGCGGGCCCTTATACTATCTAGGTTAACTAGCGGGAACTTGGACTATCTAGGTTAACTAGCTGACCTTGGACTATGTAGGTTAACTATCGGGCACTTGGACTATCTAGGTTAACTAGCGGGCACTTGGACTATCTATGTTAACTAGGGGGCACTTGCACAAAGCAGGTTCCCTAGCGGGCACTTTTACTATGTAGGTTCCCTAGCGGGCACTTGGACTATCTAGGTTCCCTACGGGCACTTGGACTATCTAGGTTCCCTAACGGGCACTTGGACTATGTAGGTTCCTCTGCGGGCACTTGGACTATGTAGGTTCCCTATCAGGCTGTTGGACTATGTAGGTTAAATATCGGGCACTTGGACTATCTAGGTTAACTAGAGGGCACGTGGACTATCTAAGTTAATTAGCGGGTACTTGTACAATGCAGGTTCCCTAGCGGGCATTTTGAGTATGTAGGTTCCCTAGCGGGCACTTGGACTATATAAGTTCCCTAACGGGCACTTGGAATATATAGGTTCCCTATCGGGCACTTGGACTATGTAGGTTCCTCAGCGGGCACTTGGACTATGTAGGTTCCCTATTGGGCATTGGACTATGTAGGTTAACTAGCAGGACCTTGGACTATCTAAGATACCTAGCGGGCACTTGTACTATGTAGTTTAACTAGCGGACACTTGGACAATCTAGGTTACCAAGCGGGCACTTGAACTATGTACTTACCTTGGCGGGCACTTGGACTATCTAGGTTACCTAGCGGGCACTTGGACTATGTACGTCCCCTAGCGGGCACTTGGACTATCTAGGTTAACTAGAAGGCCCTTGTACTATGTAGGTTAACTAGCGGGCATTTGGATTATCAAGGTTAACTAGCGGGCACTTGGATTATCAAGGTTAACTAGCGGGCACTTAGACGATCTAGGTTAACTAGCGGGCACTTGGACTATCTAGGTTAACTAGCGGGCCCTTATACTATCTAGGTTTACTAGCGGGCACTTGGACTATCTAGGTTACCTAGCGGGCACTTGGACTATGTACGTTCCCTAGCGGGCACTTGGACTATGTACGTTTCCTAGCGGGTACTTGGACTATCTATGTTATCTAGCGGGCACTTGGACTATGTAGGTTCCCTATCGGGCACTTGGACTAGATAGGTTCCCTAGCGGGCACTTGGTCTATCTAGGTTAACTAGTGGGCACTTGGACTATCTATGTTAAGTAGTGAGCACTTGGACTATCTAGGTTAACTAGCGGACATTTGGACTATTAGGGTCCCTAGCGGGCATTTGGACTATATTGGTTACGTAGCGGGCACTTGGATTATGTAGGTAAACGAACGGGCACTTGGACTATGTAGGTAACCTAGTGCTCACTTGAACTGTCTCGGATACCTAGCGGGCACTTGGAGTATGTAGGTTAACTAGGGGGCACTTGGACTACGTAGGTTAACTAGCGGGCCCTTGGACGATGTAGGTTAACTAGCGGGCCCTTGGACTATGTAGGTTAACTAGCGGGCCCTTGGACTATGTAAGTTAACTAGCGGTCACTTGGACGATCTAGGTTGACTAGCGGATACTTGGACTATGTAAGTTAACTTGCGGGCCCTTAAACTATGTAGATTAACTAGAGGCACTTGGAGTATCTTCGTTAACTAGCGGGCCCTTGGACTATGTAGATTCCCTGGCGGTCCCTTGGACTATGTATGTTCCAGAGCGGGCACTTGGACTATGTAGGTTCCCTAGCAGGCACTTGGACTATGTAGGTTCCCTAGCGGGCACTTGTACTATGTAGGTTAACTAGCGGACACTTGGACGATCTAGGTTAACTAGCCGGTACTTGGACTATGTAGGTTAACTAGCGGTCCCTTGAACTATGTAGATTAACTAGCGGCACTTGGACTATCTACGTTAACTAGCGGGCCCTTGGACTATGTAGATTCCCTAACGGGCACTTGGACTATGTAGGTTCCTCTGCGGGCACTTGGACTATGTAGGTTCCCTATCAGGCTCTTGGACTATGTAGGTTAAATATCGGGCACTTGGACTATCTAGGTTAACTAGAGGGCACGTGGACTATCTAAGTTAATTAGCGGGCACTTGTACAATGCAGGTTCCCTAGCGGGCATTTTGAGTATGTAGGTTCCCTAGCGGGCACTTGGACTATATAAGTTCCCTAACGGGCACTTGGAATATATAGGTTCCCTATCGGGCACTTGGACTATGTAGGTTCCTCAGCGGGCACTTGGACTATGTAGGTTCCCTATTGGGCATTGGACTATGTAGGTTAACTAGCAGGACCTTGGACTATCTAAGATACCTAGCGGGCACTTGGACTATGTAGTTTAACTAGCGGACACTTGGACAATCTAGGTTACCAAGCGGGCACTTGAACTATGTACATACCTTGGCGGGCACTTGGACTATCTAGGTTACCTAGCGGGCACTTGGACTATGTACGTCCCCTAGCGGGCACTTGGACTATCTAGGTTAACTAGAAGGCCCTTGTACTATGTAGGTTAACTAGCGGGCACTTGGATTATCAAGGTTAACTAGCGGGCACTTAGATGATCTAGGTTAACTAGCGGGCACTTGGACTATCTAGGTTAACTAGCGGGCCCTTATACTATCTAGGTTTACTAGCGGGCACTTGGACTATCTAGGTTACCTAGCGGGCACTTGGACTATGTACGTTCCCTAGCGGGGACTTGGACTATGTACGTTTCCTAGCGGGTACTTGGACTATCTATGTTATCTAGCGGGCACTTGGACTATGTAGGTTCCCTATCGGGCCCTTGGACTAGATAGGTTCCCTAGCGGGCACTTGGTCTTTCTAGGTTAACTAGTGGGCACTTGGACTATCTATGTTAAGTAGTGAGCACTTGGACTATCTAGGTTAACTAGCGGACATTTGGACTATTAGGGTCCCTAGCGGGCATTTGGACTATATTGGTTACCTAGCGGGCACTTGGATTATGTAGGTAAACGAACGGGCACTTGGACTATGTAGATAACCTAGTGCTCACTTGAACTGTCTAGGTTACCTAGCGGGCACTTGGATTATGTAGGTTAACTAGGGGGCACTTGGACTACGTAGGTTAACTAGCGGGCCCTTGGACGATGTAGGTTAACTAGCGGGCCCTTGGACTATGTAGGTTAACTAGCGGGCCCTTGGACTATGTAAGTTAACTAGCGGTCCCTTGGACGATCTAGGTTGACTAGCGGATACTTGGACTATGTAGGTTAACTTGCGGGCCCTTAAACTATGTAGATTAACTAGAGGCACTTGGAGTATCTTCGTTAACTAGCGGGCCCTTGGACTATGTAGATTCCCTGGCGGGCACTTGGACTATGTATGTTCCAGAGCGGGCACTTGGACTATGTAGGTTCCCTAGCAGGCACTTGGACTATGTAGGTTCCCTAGCGGGCACTTGTACTATGTAGGTTAACTAGCGGACACTTGGACGATCTAGGTTAACTAGCCGGTACTAGGACTATGTAGGTTAACTAGCGGTCCCTTGAACTATGTAGATTAACTAGCGGCACTTGGACTATCTACGTTAACTAGCGGGCCCTTGGACTATGTAGATTCCCTAGCGGGCACTTGGACTACGTAGGTTCCCTAGCGGGCACTTAGACGCTGTATGTTCCCTAGCGGGCACTTGGACTATATATGTTCCTTACGGACACTTGAACTATGTAAGTTAACTAACGGGCACTTGGACTATGTAGGTTAACTAGCGCGCCCTTGGACTATCTAGGTAACCTAGCGGGCACTTGGGCTATGTAGGTTAACTAACGGGCACTTGCACTATCTAGGTTACCTAACGGGCACTTGGACTATGTACGTTCCCTAGCGGGCACTTGGACTATCTATGTTAACTAGCGGGCACTTGGACTATGTAGGTTAACTAGGGGACACTTGCACTATATAGGTTACCTAGCGGCACTTGGACTATCTAGGTTAACTAGCGGGCACTTGGACTATCTGGGTTAACTAGCGTGCACTTGGACTATGTAGGTTCCTTAGCGGGAATTTGGATATCTAGTTTACCTAGCGGGCACTTGGACTATGTAGGTTAACTAGCGGGCCCTTGGACTATCTAGGTTACATAGATGGAACTTGGATTTTATAGGTCACCTTGCGGGCACTTGGACTATGTAGGTTAACCGAGGCACTTGGACGATCTAAGTTAAATAGTGGGCCCTTGGACTATGTATGTTAACGAACGGGCATTTGGACTATGTAGGTTACCTAGCAGGCACTTGGACTGTCTAGGTTACCTAGCGGGCACTTGGACTATCTAGGTTAACGAACGGGCACTTGGACTATCTAGGTTAACGAAATGGCACTAGGACTATGTAGGTTACCTAGCGGGCACTTGTATTATCTAGGTTAGCTAACAGGAACTTGGAATATCTAGGTTACCTAGCAGGCACTTGGACTATGGAGGTTACCTTGCGGGCAATTGTACTATCTAGGTTACCTAACGGGAACTTGGACTATGTAGGTTAACTAGCATACACTTGGACGATCTAGGTTAACTAGCGGGCACTTGGAATATCTAGGTTAACTAGCGGGCCCTTGGACTATGTAGGTTAACTAGCAGGCACTTGGACTATGTAGGTTAACTAGCGGGAACTTGGACTATCTAGGTTAACTAGCTGACCTTGGACTATGTAGGTTAACTATCGGGCACTTGGACTATCTATGTTAACTAGCGGGCACTTGCACAAAGCAGGTTCCCTAGCGGGCACTTTTACTATGTAGGTTCCCTAGCGGGCACTTGGACTATCTAGGTTCCCTACGGGCACTTGGACTATCTAGGTTCCCTAACGGGCACTTGGACTATGTAGGTTCCTCTGCGGGCACTTGGACTATGTAGGTTCCCTATCAGGCTCTTGGACTATGTAGGTTAAATATCGGGCACTTGGACTATCTAGGTTAACTAGAGGGCACGTGGACTATCTAAGTTAATTAGCGGGTACTTGTACAATGGAGGTTCCCTAGCGGGCATTTTGAGTATGTAGGTTCCCTAGCGGGCACTTGGACTATATAAGTTCCCTAACGGGCACTTGGAATATATAGGTTCCCTATCGGGCACTTGGACTATGTAGGTTCCTCAGCGGGCACTTGGACTATGTAGGTTCCCTATTGGGCATTGGACTATGTAGGTTAACTAGCAGGACCTTGGACTATCTAAGATACCTAGCGGGCACTTGGACTATGTAGTTTAACTAGCGGACACTTGGACAATCTAGGTTACCAAGCGGGCACTTGAACTATGTACATACCTTGGCGGGCACTTGGACTATCTAGGTTACCTAGCGGGCACTTGGACTATGTACGTCCCCTAGCGGGCACTTGGACTATCTAGGTTAACTAGAGGGCCCTTGGACTATGTAGGTTAACTAGCGGGCACTTGGATTATGTAGGTTAACTAGCGGGCACTTTGACGATCTAGGTTAACTAGCGGGCACTTGGACTATCTAGGTTAACTAACGGGCCCTTATACTATCTAGGTTTACTAGCGGGCACTTGGACTATCTAGGTTAACTAGCGGGCACTTGGACTATGTAGTTTCCCTAGTGGGCTTTGGATTATTTAGGTTGCCTAGTGGGCACTTGGACTATGTAGGTTACCTAGCAGGCACTTGGACTATCTAGGTTAACGAAATGGCACTAGGACTATGTAGGTTACCTAGCGGGCACTTGTATTATCTAGGTTAGCTAACAGGAACTTGGAATATCTAGGTTACCTAGCAGGCACTTGGACTATGGAGGTTACCTTGCGGGCACTTGTACTATCTAGGTTACCTAACGGGAACTTGGACTATGTAGGTTAACTAGCATACACTTGGACGATCTAGGTTAACTAGCGGGCACTTGGAATATCTAGGTTAACTAGCGGGCCCTTGGACTATGTAGGTTAACTAGCAGGCACTTGGACTATGTAGGTTAACTAGCGGGAACTTGGACTATCTAGGTTAACTAGCTGACCTTGGACTATGTAGGTTAACTATCGGGCACTTGGACTATCTAGGTTAACTAGCGGGCACGTGGAACATCTAGGTTAATTAGCGGGCACTTGTACAATGCAGGTTCCCTAGCGGGCATTTTGAGTATGTAGGTTCCCTAGCGGGCACTTGGACTATCTAGGTTCCCTAACGGGCACTTGGAATATGTAGGTTCCTCAGCGGGCACTTGGACTATGTAGGTTCCCTATCGGGCATTGGACTATGTAGGTTAACTAGCAGGACCTTGGACTATGTAGGTAAACTAGCGGGCACTTGGACAGTTCCGGTTACCTAGCTTGCACTTGGACTTCTAGGTTAACCAATGGGCACTTGGACTATGTAAGTTGCATAGCGGGCAATTGGATTATGTAGGTTAGGTAACGGGCACTTGGACTATCTAGGTTACCTAGCAGGAACTTGGACTATTTAGGTTACCTAGCGGGCACTTGGACTATCTAGGTTACCTAACGGGCACTTGGACTATCTTGATTTCTTAGCGGGGACTTGGACTATATAGGTTACCTAGCGGGACCTTGGACTATGTAGGTTACCTAGCAGGCACTTGGACAATCTAGGTTAACGAAATGGCACTTGGACTATGTAGGTTACCTAGCGGGCACTTGAATTATCTAGGTTAGCTAACAGGAACTTGTAATATCTAGGTAACCTAGCGGGCACTTGGACTATGGAGGTTACATTGCGGTGACTTGTACTATCTAGGTTACCTAACGGGACTTGGACAATGTAGGTTACCTAGCATACACTTGGACGATCTAGGTTAACTACCGGGCACTTGGAATATCTAGGTTAACTAGCGGGGCCTTGGACTATGTAGGTTAACTAGCGGGAAATTGAAATATCTAAGTTAACTAGCTTACCTTGGACTATAAGTTAACTATTGGGCACTTCGACTATCTAGGTTAACTAGCGGGCACTTGGACTATCTAGGATAACTAGCGGGCACTTGCACAAAGCAGGTTACCTAGCGGGCACTTTTACTATGTAGGCTCCCTAGTGGGCACTTGGACTATATAGGTTCCCTAACGGGCACTTGGAATATGTAGGTTCCCTATCGGGCACTTGGACTATGTAGGTTCCTCAGCGGGCACTTGGACTATGTAGGTTCCCTATCGGGCATTGGACTATGTAGGTTAACTAGCAGGACCTTGGACTATCTAGGTTACCTAGCGGGCACTTGGACTATGTAGTTTAACTAGCGGACACTTGGACAATCTAGGTTACCTAGAGGGCACTTGAACTATGTACATACCTTGGCGGGCACTTGGACTATCTAGGTTACCTAGCGGGCACTTGGACTATGTACGTCCCCTAGCAGGCACTTGGACTATCTAGGGTAACTAGAGGGCCCTTGGACTATGTAGGTTAACTAGCGGGCACTTGGACTATCTAGATTAACTAACGGGCCCTTATACTATCTAGGTTTACTAGCGGGCACTTGGACTATCTAGGTTAACTAGCGGGCACTTGGACTATGTAGTTTCCCTAGTGGGCATTTGGATTATTTAGGTTACCTAGTGGGCACTTGGACTATGTAGGTTGCCTAGCAGGCACGTGGACTATCTAGGTTAACGAAATGGCACTTGGACTATGTAGGTTACCTAGCGGGCACTTGGATTATCTAGGTTAGCTAACAGGAACTTGGAATATCTAGGTAACCTAGCGGGCACTTGGACTATGGAGGTTACCTTGCGGGGACTTGTACTATCTATGTTACCTAACGGGAACTTGGACTATGTAGGTTAACTAGCATACACTTGGACGATCTAGGTTAACTAGCGGGCACTTGGAATATCTAGGTTAACTAGCGGGGCCTTGGACTATGTAGGTTAACTAGCAGGCACTTGGACAATGTAGGTTAACTAGCGGGCACTTGGACTATCTAGGTTACCTAGCGGGCACTTGGACTATGTACGTCCCCTAGCAGGCACTTGGACTATCTAGGTTAACTAGAGGGCCCTTGGACTATGTAGGTTAACTAGCGGGCACTTGGACTATCTAGATTAACTAACGGGCCCTTATACTATCTAGGTTTACTAGCGGGCACTTGGACTATCTAGGTTAACTAGTGGGCACTTGGACTATGTAGTTTCCCTAGTGGGCATTTGGATTATTTAGGTTACCTAGTGGGCACTTGGACTATGTAGGTTGCCTAGCAGGCACTTGGACTATCTAGGTTAACGAAATGGCACTTGGACTATGTAGGTTACCTAGCGGGCACTTGGATTATCAAGGTTAGCTAACAGGAACTTGGAATATCTAGGTAACCTAGCGGGCACTTGGACTATGGAGGTTACCTTGCGGGGACTTGTACTATCTAGGTTACCTAACGGGAACTTGGACTATGTAGGTTAACTAGCATACACTTGGACGATCTAGGTTAACTAGCGGGCACTTGGAATATCTAGGTTAACTAGCGGGGCCTTGGACTATGTAGGTTAACTAGCAGGCACTTGGACAATGTAGGTTAACTAGCGGGCACTTGGACTATCTAGGTTACCTAGCGGGCACTTGGACTATGTACGTCCCCTAGCAGGCACTTGGACTATCTAGGTTAACTAGAGGGCCCTTGGACTATGTAGGTTAACTAGCGGGCACTTGGACTATCTAGGTTAACTAGCGGGCACTTGGACTATCTAGATTAACTAACGGGCCCTTATACTATCTAGGTTTACTAGCGGGCACTTGGACTATCTAGGTTAACTAGCGGGCACTTGGACTATGTAGTTTCCCTAGTGGGCATTTGGATTATTTAGGTTACCTAGTGGGCACTTGGTCTATGTAGGTTACCTAGCAGGCACTTGGACTATCTAGGTTAACGAAATGGCACTTGGACTATGTAGGTTACCTAGCGGCCATGTGGATTATCTAGGTTAGCTAAGAGGAACTTGGAATATCTAGGTTACCTAGCGGGCACTTGGACTATGGAGGTTACCTTGCGGGCACTTGTACTATGTAGGTTACCTAACGGGAACTTGGACTATGTAGGTTAACTAGCATACACTTGGACGATCTAGGTTAACTAGCGGGCACTTGGAATATCTAGGTAAACTAGCGGGCCCTTGGACTATGTAGGTTAACTAGCAGGCACTTGGACTATCTAGGTTAACTAGCTGACCTTGGACTAATAGGTTAACTATTGGGCCCTTCGGCTATCTAGGTTAACTAGCGGGCACTTGGACTATCTAGGTTAACTAGTGGGCACTTGCACAAAGCAGGTTCCCTAGCGGGCACTTTTACTATGTAGGCTCCCTAGCGGGCACTTGGACTATATAGTTTCCTTACGGGCACTTGGACTATCTAGGTTCCGTAACGGGCACTTGGACTATGTAGGTTCCTCTGCGGGCACTTGGACTATGTACGTTCCCTATCAGGCACTTGGACTATGTAGGTTAACTATCGGGCACTTGGACTATCTAGGTTAACTAGCGGGCACGTGGAATATCTAGGTAAATTAGCGGGCACTTGTACAATGCAGGTTCCCTAGCGGGCATTTTGAGTATGTAGGTTCCCTAGCGGGCACTTGGACTATCTAGGTTCCGTAACGGGCACTTGGAATATGTAGGTTCCCTATCGGGCACTTGGACTATGTAGGTTCCTCGGGGGGGCACTTGGACTATGTAGGTTCCCTATCGGGCATTGGACTATGTAGGTTAACTAGCAGGACCTTGGACTATCTAGTTTACCTAGCGGGCACTTGGACTATGTAGGTTAACTAGCGGACACTTGGACAATCTAGGTTACCAAGCGGGCACTTGAACTATGTACATACCTTGGCGGGCACTTGGACTATCTAGGTTACCTAGCGGGCACTTGGACTATGTACGTCCCCTAGCGGGCACTTGGACTATTTAGGTTAACTAGAAGGTCCTTGTACTATGTAGGTAAACTAGCGGGCACTTGGATTATCTAGGTTAACTAGCGGGCACTTAGACGATCTAGGTTAACTAGCGGGCACTTGGACTATCTAGGTTAACTAGTGGGCACTTGGACTATCTAGATTAACTAACGGGCCCTTATACTATCTAGGTTTACTAGCGGTCACTTGGACTATCTAGGTTACCTAGCGGGCACTTGGACTATGTACGTTCCCTAGCGGGCACTTGGACTATGTACGTTTCCTAGCGGGTACTTGGACTATCTATGTTATCTAGCGGGCACCTGGACTATGTAGGTTCCCTATCGGGCACTTGGACTAGATAGGTTCCCTAGCGGGCACTTGGTCTATCTAGGTTAACTAGTGGGCACTTGGACTATCTATGTTAAGTAGCGAGCACTTGGACTATCTAGGTTAACTAGTGGGCATTTGGACTATTAGGGTCCCTAGCGGGCATTTGGACTATATTGGTTACCTAGCGGGCACTTGGATTATGTAGGTAAACGAACGGGCACTTGGACTATGTAGGTAACCTAGTGCTCACTTGAACTGTCTAGGTTACCTAGCGGGCACTTGGAGTATGTAGGTTAACTACGGGGCACTTGGACTATGTAGGTTAACTAGCGGGCCCTTGGACGATGTAGGTTAACTAGCGGGCCCTTGGACTATGTAGGTTAACTAGCGGGCCCTTGGACTATGTAAGTTAACTAGCGCGCACTTGGACGATCTAGGTTAACTAGCGGATACTTAGACTATGTAGGTTAACTTGCGGGCCCTTAAACTATGTAGATTAACTAGAGGCAGTTGGAGTATCTACGTTAACTAGCGGGCCCTTGGACTATGTAGATTCCCTGGCGGGCACTTGGACTATGTATGTTCCAGAGCGGGCTCTTGGACTATGTAGGTTCCCTAGCGGGCACTTGTACTATGTAGGTTAACTAGCGGACACTTGGACGATCTAGGTTAACTAGCCGGTACTTGGACTATGTAGGTTAACTAGCGGTCCCTTGAACTATGTAGATTAACTAGCGGCACTTGGACTATCTACGTTAACTAGCGGGCCCTTGGACTATGTAGATTCCCTAGCGGGCACTTGGACTACGTAGGTTCCCTAGCGGGCACTTAGACTCTGTATGTTCCCTAGCGGGCACTTGGACTATATATGTTCCTTATGGACACTTGAACTATGTAAGTTAACTAACGGGCACTTGGACTATGTTGGTTAACTAGCGCGCCCTTGGACTATCTAGGTAACCTAGCGGGCACTTGGGCTATGTAGGTTAACTACCGGGCACTTGCACTATCTAGGTTACCTAACGGGCACTTGGACTATGTACGTTTCCTAGCGGGCACTTGGACTATCTATGTTAACTAGCGGGCACTTGGACTATGTAGGTTAACTAGGGGACACTTGCACTATATAGGTTACCTAGCGGCACTTGGACTATCTAGGTTAACTAGCGGGCACTTGGACTATCTGGGTTAACTAGCGTGCACTTGGACTATGTAGGTTCCTTAGCGGGAATTTGGATATCTAGTTTACCTAGCGGGCACTTGGACTATGTAGGTTAACTAGCGGGCCCTTGGACTATCTAGGTTACATAGATGGAACTTGGATTTTATAGGTCACCTTGCGGGCACTTGGACTATGTAGGTTAACCGAGGCACTTGGACGATCTAAGTTAAATAGTGGGCTCTTGGACTATGTAGGTTAACGAACGGGCATTTGGACTATGTAGGTTACCTAGCAGGCACTTGGACTGTCTAGGTTACCTAGCGGGCACTTGGACTATCTAGGTTAACGAACGGGCACTTGGACTATCTAGGTTAACTAGCGGGCACTTGGAATATGTAGGTTACCTAGCGGGCACTTGCACTATCTAGGTTACCTAGCGGGCACTTGGACTATGTAGGTTAATTAGCGGGCATTTGGACTATGTAGGTAACCTAGCGGGCACTTGGACAGTCCCGGTTACCTAGCGGGCACTTGGATTTCTAGGTTAACGAATGGGCACTTGGACTATGTATGTTGCATAGCGGGCAATTGGATTATCTAGGTTAGGTAACGGGCACTTGGAATATTTAGGTTACCTAGCGGGAACTTGGACTATCTAGGTTAACTAACGGGCACTTGGACTATGTAGGTTCCCTAGCGGGCCCTTGGACTATGTAAGTTCCCTAGCGGGCACTTGGACTATGTGGGTTCCCTAGCGGGCATTTGGACTATCTAGGTTACGTAACGGGCACTTGGACTATGTGGGTTCCCTAGCGGGCATTTGGACTATCCAGGTTACCTAGCGGGCACTTGGACTATGTACGTTCTCTAGCGGGCACTTGGCCTATGTACGTTTCCTAGCGGGTACTTGGACTATCTATGTTATCTAGCGGGCACTTGGACTATGTAGGTTCCCTATCGGGCACTTGGACTAGATAAGTTCCCTAGCGGGCACTTGGTCTATCTAGGTTAACTAGTGGGCACTTGGACTATCTATGTTAAGTAGCGAGCACTTGGACTATCT
>NW_027457834.1:0-28483 GCF_050624435.1 Tenrec ecaudatus
CTAGCCTGAAGGCTAGCGGGGCCCTAGCCTTAGCCGAGGGGAGCCTAAAGCCTAGGGGTGCCCTAGCCTGAAGGCTAGCGGGGCCCTAGCCTTAGCCGAGGGGAGCCTAAAGCCTAGGGGTGCCCTAGCCTGAAGGCTTGCGGGGCCCTAGCCTTAGCCGAGGGGAGCCTAAAGCCTAGGGGTGCCCTAGCCTGAAGGCTAGCGGGGCCCTAGCCTTAGCCGAGGGGAGCCTAAAGCCTAGGGGTGCCCTAGCCTGAAGGCTAGCGGGGCCCTAGCCTTAGCCGGGGGGAGCCTAAAGCCTAGGGGTGCCCTAGCCTGAAGGCTAGCGGGGCCCTAGCCTTAGCCGGGGGGAGCCTAACGCCTAGGGGTGCCCTAGCCTGAAGGCTAGCGGGGCCCTAGCCTTAGCCGGGGGGAGCCTAACGCCTAGGGGTGCCCTAGCCTGAAGGCTAGCGGGGCCCTAGCCTTAGCCGGGGGGAGCCTAACGCCGAGGGGTGCCCTAGCCTGAAGGCTAGCGGGGCCCTAGCCTTAGCCGGGGGGAGCCTAACGCCTAGGGGTGCCCTAGCCTGAAGGCTAGCGGGGCCCTAGCCTTAGCCGGGGGGAGCCTAACGCCTAGGGGTGCCCTAGCCTGAAGGCTAGCGGGGCCCTAGCCTTAGCCGGGGGGAGCCTAACGCCTAGGGGTGCCCTAGCCTGAAGGCTAGCGGGGCCCTAGCCTTAGCCGGGGGGAGCCTAACGCCTAGGGGTGCCCTAGCCTGAAGGCTAGCGGGGCCCTAGCCTTAGCCGGGGGGAGCCTAACGCCTAGGGGTGCCCTAGCCTGAAGGCTAGCGGGGCCCTAGCCTTAGCCGGGGGGAGCCTAAAGCCTAGGGGTGCCCTAGCCTGAAGGCTAGCGGGGCCCTAGCCTTAGCCGGGGGGAGCCTAAAGCCTAGGGGTGCCCTAGCCTGAAGGCTAGCGGGGCCCTAGCCTTAGCCGGGGGGAGCCTAAAGCCTAGGGGTGCCCTAGCCTGAAGGCTAGCGGGGCCCTAGCCTTAGCCGGGGGGAGCCTAAAGCCTAGGGGTGCCCTAGCCTGAAGGCTAGCGTGGCCCTAGCCTTAGCCGGGGGGAGCCTAAAGCCTAGGGGTGCCCTAGCCTGAAGGCTAGCGGGGCCCTAGCCTTAGCCGGGGGGAGCCTAATGCCTAGTGGTGCCCTAGCCTGAAGGCTAGCGGGGCCCTAGCCTTAGCCGAGGGGAGCCTAAAGCCTAGGGGTGCCCTAGCCTGAAGGCTAGCGGGGCCCTAGCCTTAGCCGAGGGGAGCCTAAAGCCTAGGGGTGCCCTAGCCTGAAGGCTTGCGGGGCCCTAGCCTTAGCCGAGGGGAGCCTAAAGCCTAGGGGTGCCCTAGCCTGAAGGCTAGCGGGGCCCTAGCCTTAGCCGAGGGGAGCCTAAAGCCTAGGGGTGCCCTAGCCTGAAGGCTAGCGGGGCCCTAGCCTTAGCCGGGGGGAGCCTAAAGCCTAGGGGTGCCCTAGCCTGAAGGCTAGCGGGGCCCTAGCCTTAGCCGGGGGGAGCCTAACGCCTAGGGGTGCCCTAGCCTGAAGGCTAGCGGGGCCCTAGCCTTAGCCGGGGGGAGCCTAACGCCTAGGGGTGCCCTAGCCTGAAGGCTAGCGGGGCCCTAGCCTTAGCCGGGGGGAGCCTAACGCCTAGGGGTGCCCTAGCCTGAAGGCTAGCGGGGCCCTAGCCTTAGCCGGGGGGAGCCTAACGCCTAGGGGTGCCCTAGCCTGAAGGCTAGCGGGGCCCTAGCCTTAGCCGGGGGGAGCCTAACGCCTAGGGGTGCCCTAGCCTGAAGGCTAGCGGGGCCCTAGCCTTAGCCGGGGGGAGCCTAACGCCTAGGGGTGCCCTAGCCTGAAGGCTAGCGGGGCCCTAGCCTTAGCCGGGGGGAGCCTAACGCCTAGGGGTGCCCTAGCCTGAAGGCTAGCGGGGCCCTAGCCTTAGCCGGGGGGAGCCTAACGCCTAGGGGTGCCCTAGCCTGAAGGCTAGCGGGGCCCTAGCCTTAGCCGGGGGGAGCCTAAAGCCTAGGGGTGCCCTAGCCTGAAGGCTAGCGGGGCCCTAGCCTTAGCCGGGGGGAGCCTAAAGCCTAGGGGTGCCCTAGCCTGAAGGCTAGCGGGACCCTAGCCTTAGCCGGGGGGAGCCTAAAGCCTAGGGGTGCCCTAGCCTGAAGGCTAGCGGGGCCCTAGCCTTAGCCGGGGGGAGCCTAAAGCCTAGGGGTGCCCTAGCCTGAAGGCTAGCGGGGCCCTAGCCTTAGCCGGGGGGAGCCTAAAGCCTAGGGGTGCCCTAGCCTGAAGGCTAGCGGGGCCCTAGCCTTAGCCGGGGGGAGCCTAAAGCCTAGGGGTGCCCTAGCCTGAAGGCTAGCGGGGCCCTAGCCTTAGCCGAGGGGAGCCTAAAGCCTAGGGGTGCCCGAGCCTGAAGGCTAGCGGAGCCCTAGCCTTAGCCGAGGGGAGCCTAAAGCCTAGGGGTGCCCGAGCCTGAAGGCTAGCGGAGCCCTAGCCTTAGCCGAGGGGAGCCAAAAGCCTAGGGGTGCCCTAGCCTGAAGGCTAGCGGAGCCCTAGCCTTAGCCGAGGGGAGCCTAAAGCCTAGGGGTGCCCTAGCCTGAAGGCTAGCGGAGCCCTAGCCTTAGCCGAGGGGAGCCTAAAGCCTAGGGGTGCCCTAGCCTGAAGGCTAGCGGAGCCCTGGCCTTAGCCGAGGGGAGCCTAAAGCCTAGGGGTGCCCTAGCCTGAAGGCTAGCGGAGCCCTGGCCTTAGCCGAGGGGAGCCTAAAGCCTAGGGGTGCCCTAGCCTGAAGGCTAGCGGAGCCCTGGCCTTAGCCGAGGGGAGCCTAAAGCCTAGGGGTGCCCTAGCCTGAAGGCTAGCGGAGCCCTGGCCTTAGCCGAGGGGAGCCTAAAGCCTAGGGGTGCCCTAGCCTGAAGGCTAGCGGAGCCCTAGCCTTAGCCGAGGGTGCCTAAAGCCTAGGGGTGCCCGAGCCTGAAGGCTAGCGGAGCCCTAGCCTTAGCCGAGGGGAGCCTAAAGCCTAGGGGTGCCCGAGCCTGAAGGCTAGCGGAGCCCTAGCCTTAGCCGAGGGGAGCCTAAAGCCTAGGGGTGCCCTAGCCTGAAGGCTAGCGGAGCCCTAGCCTTAGCCGAGGGGAGCCTAAAGCCTAGGGGTGCCCTAGCCTGAAGGCTAGCGGAGCCCTAGCCTTAGCCGAGGGGAGCCTAAAGCCTAGGGGTGCCCTAGCCTGAAGGCTAGCGGAGCCCTAGCCTTAGCCGAGGGGAGCCTAAAGCCTAGGGGTGCCCTAGCCTGAAGGCTAGCGGAGCCCTAGCCTTAGCCGAGGGGAGCCTAAAGCCTAGGGGTGCCCTAGCCTGAAGGCTAGCGGAGTCCTAGCCTTAGCCGTGGGGAGCCTAAAGCCTAGGGGTGCCCTAGCCTGAAGGCTAGCGGAGCCCTAGCCTTAGCCGACGGGAGCCTAAAGCCTAGGGGTGCCCTAGCCTGAAGGCTAGCGGAGCCCTAGCCTTAGCCGAGGGGAGCCTAAAGCCTAGGGGTGCCCGAGCCTGAAGGCTAGCGGAGCCCTAGCCTTAGCCGAGGGGAGCCTAAAGCCTAGGGGTGCCCGAGCCTGAAGGCTAGCGGAGCCCTAGCCTTAGCCGAGGGGAACCTAAAGCCTAGGGGTGCCCGAGCCTGAAGGCTAGCGGAGCCCTAGCCTTAGCCGAGGGGAGCCTAAAGCCTAGGGGTGCCCTAGCCTGAAGGCTAGCGGAGCCCTGGCCTTAGCCGAGGGGAGCCTAAAGCCTAGGGGTGCCCTAGCCTGAAGGCTAGCGGAGCCCTAGCCTTAGCCGAGGGGAGCCTAAAGCCTAGGGGTGCCCTAGCCTGAAGGCTAGCGGAGCCCTAGCCTTAGCCGGGGGGAGCCTAAAGCCTAGGGGTGCCCTGGCCTGAAGGCTAGCGGGGCCCTAGCCTTAGCCGGGGGGAGCCTAAAGCCTAGGGGTGCCCTGGCCTGAAGGCTAGCGGGGCCCTAGCCTTAGCCGGGGGGAGCCTAAAGTCTAGGGGTGCCCTGGCCTGAAGGCTAGCGGGGCCCTAGCCTTAGCCGGGGGGAGCCTAAAGCCTAGGGGTGCCCTGGCCTGAAGGCTAGCGGGGCCCAAGCCTTAGCCGGGGGGAGCCTAAAGCCTAGGGGTGCCCTGGCCGGAAGGCTAGCGGGGCCCTAGCCTTAGCCGGGGGGAGCCTAAAGCCTAGGGGTGCCCTGGCCTGAAGGCTAGCGGGGCCCTAGCCTTAGCCGGGGGGAGCCTAAAGCCTAGGGGTGCCCTGGCCTGAAGGCTAGCGGGGCCCTAGCCTTAGCCGGGGGGAGCCTAAAGCCTAGTGGTGCCCTAGCCTGAAGGCTAGCGGGGCCCTAGCCTTAGCCGGGCGGAGCCTAAAGCCTAGGGTTGGCCTAGCCTGAAGGCTAGCGGGGCCCTAGCCTTAGCCGGGCGGAGCCTAAAGCCTAGGGGTGCCCTAGCCTGAAGGCTAGCGGGGCCCTAGCCTTAGCCGGGGGGAGCCTAAAGCCTAGGGGTGCCCTAGCCTGAAGGCTAGCGGGGCCCTAGCCTTAGCCGGGGGGAGCCTAAAGCCTAGGGGTGCCCTAGCCTGAAGGCTAGCGGGGCCCTAGCCTTAGCCGGGGGGAGCCTAAAGCCTAGGGGTGCCCTAGCCTGAAGGCTAGCGGGGCCCTAGCCTTAGCCGGGGGGAGCCTAAAGCCTAGGGGTGCCCTAGCCTGAAGGCTAGCGGGGCCCTAGCCTTAGCCGGGGGGAGCCTAAAGCCTAGGGGTGCCCTAGCCTGAAGGCTAGCGGGGCCCTAGCCTTAGCCGGGGGGAGCCTAAAGCCTAGGGGTGCCCTAGCCTGAAGGCTAGCGGGGCCCTAGCCTTAGCCGGGGGGAGCCTAAAGCCTAGGGGTGCCCTAGCCTGAAGGCTAGCGGGGCCCTAGCCTTAGCCGTGGGGAGCCTAAAGCCTAGGGGTGCCCTAGCCTGAAGGCTAGCGGGGCCCTAGCCTTAGCCGGGGGGAGCCTAAAGCCTAGGGGTGCCCTAGCCTGAAGGCTAGCGGGGCCCTAGCCTTAGCCGGGGGGAGCCTATAGCCTAGGGGTGCCCTAGCCTGAAGGCTAGCGGGGCCCTAGCCTTAGCCGGGGGGAGCCTAAAGCCTAGGGGTGCCCTAGCCTGAAGGCTAGCGGGGCCCTAGCCTTAGCCGGGGGGAGCCTAAAGCCTAGGGGTGCCCTAGCCTGAAGGCTAGCGGGGCCCTAGCCTTAGCCGGGGGGAGCCTAACGCCTAGGGGTGCCCTAGCCTGAAGGCTAGCGGGGCCCTAGCCTTAGCCGGGGGGAGCCTAACGCCTAGGGGTGCCCTAGCCTGAAGGCTAGCGGGGCCCTAGCCTTAGCCGGGGGGAGCCTAACGCCTAGGGGTGCCCTAGCCTGAAGGCTAGCGGGGCCCTAGCCTTAGCCGGGGGGAGCCTAACGCCTAGGGGTGCCCTAGCCTGAAGGCTAGCGGGGCCCTAGCCTTAGCCGGGGGGAGCCTAACGCCTAGGGGTGCTCTAGCCTGAAGGCTAGCGGGGCCCTAGCCTTAGCCGGGGGGAGCCTAACGCCTAGGGGTGCCCTAGCCTGAAGGCTAGCGGGTCCCTAGCCTTAGCCGGGGGGAGCCTAACGCCTAGGGGTGCCCTAGCCTGAAGGCTAGCGGGGCCCTAGCCTTAGCCGGGGGGAGCCTAACGCCTAGGGGTGCCCTAGCCTGAAGGCTAGCGGGGCCCTAGCCTTAGCCGGGGGGAGCCTAACGCCTAGGGGTGCCCTAGCCTGAAGGCTAGCGGGGCCCTAGCCTTAGCCGGGGGGAGCCTAACGCCTAGGGGTGCCCTAGCCTGAAGGCTAGCGGGGCCCTAGCCTTAGCCGGGGGGAGCCTAACGCCTAGGGGTGCCCTAGCCTGAAGGCTAGCGGGGCCCTAGCCTTAGCCGGGGGGAGCCTAACGCCTAGGGGTGCCCTAGCCTGAAGGCTAGCGGGGCCCTAGCCTTAGCCGGGGGGAGCCTAACGCCTAGGGGTGCCCTAGCCTGAAGGCTAGCGGGGCCCTAGCCTTAGCCGGGGGGAGTCTAACGCCTAGGGGTGCCCTAGCCTGAAGGCTAGCGGGGCCCTAGCCTTAGCCGGGGGGAGCCTAACGCCTAGGGGTGCCCTAGCCTGAAGGCTAGCGGGGCCCTAGCCTTAGCCGGGGGGAGCCTAACGCCTAGGGGTGCCCTAGCCTGAAGGCTAGCGGGGCCCTAGCCTTAGCCGGCGGGAGCCTAACGCCTAGGGGTGCCCTAGCCTGAAGGCTAGCGGGGCCCTAGCCTTAGCCGGGGGGAGCCTAACGCCTAGGGGTGCCCTAGCCTGAAGGCTAGCGGAGCCCTAGCCTTAGCCGGGGGGAGCCTAACGCCTAGGGGTGCCCTAGCCTGAAGGCTAGCGGGGCCCTAGCCTTAGCCGGGGGGAGCCTAACGCCTAGGGGTGCCCTAGCCTGAAGGCTAGCGGGGCCCTAGCCTTAGCCGGGGGGAGCCTAACGCCTAGGGGTGCCCTAGCCTGAAGGCTAGCGGGGCCCTAGCCTTAGCCGGGGGTAGCCTAAAGCCTAGGGGTGCCCTAGCCTGAAGGCTAGCGGGGCACTAGCCTTAGCCGGGGGGAGCCTAAAGCCTAGGGGTGCCCTAGCCTGAAGGCTAGCGGGGCCCTAGCCTTAGCCGGGGGGAGCCTAAAGCCTAGGGGTGCCCTAGCCTGAAGGCTAGCGGGGCCCTAGCCTTAGCCGGGGGGAGCCTAAAGCCTAGGGGTGCCCTAGCCTGAAGGCTAGCGTGGCCCTAGCCTTAGCCGGGGGGAGCCTAAAGCCTAGGGGTGCCCTAGCCTGAAGGCTAGCGGGGCCCTAGCCTTAGCCGGGGGGAGCCTAATGCCTAGTGGTGCCCTAGCCTGAAGGCTAGCGGGGCCCTAGCCTTAGCCGAGGGGAGCCTAAAGCCTAGGGGTGCCCTAGCCTGAAGGCTAGCGGGGCCCTAGCCTTAGCCGAGGGGAGCCTAAAGCCTAGGGGTGCCCTAGCCTGAAGGCTTGCGGGGCCCTAGCCTTAGCCGAGGGGAGCCTAAAGCCTAGGGGTGCCCTAGCCTGAAGGCTAGCGGGGCCCTAGCCTTAGCCGA
This sequence comes from Tenrec ecaudatus, assembly GCF_050624435.1. Lineage (NCBI taxonomy): Eukaryota > Metazoa > Chordata > Mammalia > Afrosoricida > Tenrecidae > Tenrec > Tenrec ecaudatus. The sequence continues at coordinate 7,105 of NW_027457834.1, forward strand.
GGGGAGCCTAAAGCCTAGGGGTGCCCTAGCCTGAAGGCTAGCGGGGCCCTAGCCTTAGCCGGGGGGAGCCTAAAGCCTAGGGGTGCCCTAGCCTGAAGGCTAGCGGGGCCCTAGCCTTAGCCGGGGGGAGCCTAACGCCTAGGGGTGCCCTAGCCTGAAGGCTAGCGGGGCCCTAGCCTTAGCCGGGGGGAGCCTAACGCCTAGGGGTGCCCTAGCCTGAAGGCTAGCGGGGCCCTAGCCTTAGCCGGGGGGAGCCTAACGCCTAGGGGTGCCCTAGCCTGAAGGCTAGCGGGGCCCTAGCCTTAGCCGGGGGGAGCCTAACGCCTAGGGGTGCCCTAGCCTGAAGGCTAGCGGGGCCCTAGCCTTAGCCGGGGGGAGCCTAACGCCTAGGGGTGCCCTAGCCTGAAGGCTAGCGGGGCCCTAGCCTTAGCCGGGGGGAGCCTAACGCCTAGGGGTGCCCTAGCCTGAAGGCTAGCGGGGCCCTAGCCTTAGCCGGGGGGAGCCTAACGCCTAGGGGTGCCCTAGCCTGAAGGCTAGCGGGGCCCTAGCCTTAGCCGGGGGGAGCCTAACGCCTAGGGGTGCCCTAGCCTGAAGGCTAGCGGGGCCCTAGCCTTAGCCGGGGGGAGCCTAAAGCCTAGGGGTGCCCTAGCCTGAAGGCTAGCGGGGCCCTAGCCTTAGCCGGGGGGAGCCTAAAGCCTAGGGGTGCCCTAGCCTGAAGGCTAGCGGGACCCTAGCCTTAGCCGGGGGGAGCCTAAAGCCTAGGGGTGCCCTAGCCTGAAGGCTAGCGGGGCCCTAGCCTTAGCCGGGGGGAGCCTAAAGCCTAGGGGTGCCCTAGCCTGAAGGCTAGCGGGGCCCTAGCCTTAGCCGGGGGGAGCCTAAAGCCTAGGGGTGCCCTAGCCTGAAGGCTAGCGGGGCCCTAGCCTTAGCCGGGGGGAGCCTAAAGCCTAGGGGTGCCCTAGCCTGAAGGCTAGCGGGGCCCTAGCCTTAGCCGAGGGGAGCCTAAAGCCTAGGGGTGCCCGAGCCTGAAGGCTAGCGGAGCCCTAGCCTTAGCCGAGGGGAGCCTAAAGCCTAGGGGTGCCCGAGCCTGAAGGCTAGCGGAGCCCTAGCCTTAGCCGAGGGGAGCCAAAAGCCTAGGGGTGCCCTAGCCTGAAGGCTAGCGGAGCCCTAGCCTTAGCCGAGGGGAGCCTAAAGCCTAGGGGTGCCCTAGCCTGAAGGCTAGCGGAGCCCTAGCCTTAGCCGAGGGGAGCCTAAAGCCTAGGGGTGCCCTAGCCTGAAGGCTAGCGGAGCCCTGGCCTTAGCCGAGGGGAGCCTAAAGCCTAGGGGTGCCCTAGCCTGAAGGCTAGCGGAGCCCTGGCCTTAGCCGAGGGGAGCCTAAAGCCTAGGGGTGCCCTAGCCTGAAGGCTAGCGGAGCCCTGGCCTTAGCCGAGGGGAGCCTAAAGCCTAGGGGTGCCCTAGCCTGAAGGCTAGCGGAGCCCTGGCCTTAGCCGAGGGGAGCCTAAAGCCTAGGGGTGCCCTAGCCTGAAGGCTAGCGGAGCCCTAGCCTTAGCCGAGGGTGCCTAAAGCCTAGGGGTGCCCGAGCCTGAAGGCTAGCGGAGCCCTAGCCTTAGCCGAGGGGAGCCTAAAGCCTAGGGGTGCCCGAGCCTGAAGGCTAGCGGAGCCCTAGCCTTAGCCGAGGGGAGCCTAAAGCCTAGGGGTGCCCTAGCCTGAAGGCTAGCGGAGCCCTAGCCTTAGCCGAGGGGAGCCTAAAGCCTAGGGGTGCCCTAGCCTGAAGGCTAGCGGAGCCCTAGCCTTAGCCGAGGGGAGCCTAAAGCCTAGGGGTGCCCTAGCCTGAAGGCTAGCGGAGCCCTAGCCTTAGCCGAGGGGAGCCTAAAGCCTAGGGGTGCCCTAGCCTGAAGGCTAGCGGAGCCCTAGCCTTAGCCGAGGGGAGCCTAAAGCCTAGGGGTGCCCTAGCCTGAAGGCTAGCGGAGTCCTAGCCTTAGCCGTGGGGAGCCTAAAGCCTAGGGGTGCCCTAGCCTGAAGGCTAGCGGAGCCCTAGCCTTAGCCGACGGGAGCCTAAAGCCTAGGGGTGCCCTAGCCTGAAGGCTAGCGGAGCCCTAGCCTTAGCCGAGGGGAGCCTAAAGCCTAGGGGTGCCCGAGCCTGAAGGCTAGCGGAGCCCTAGCCTTAGCCGAGGGGAGCCTAAAGCCTAGGGGTGCCCGAGCCTGAAGGCTAGCGGAGCCCTAGCCTTAGCCGAGGGGAACCTAAAGCCTAGGGGTGCCCGAGCCTGAAGGCTAGCGGAGCCCTAGCCTTAGCCGAGGGGAGCCTAAAGCCTAGGGGTGCCCTAGCCTGAAGGCTAGCGGAGCCCTGGCCTTAGCCGAGGGGAGCCTAAAGCCTAGGGGTGCCCTAGCCTGAAGGCTAGCGGAGCCCTAGCCTTAGCCGAGGGGAGCCTAAAGCCTAGGGGTGCCCTAGCCTGAAGGCTAGCGGAGCCCTAGCCTTAGCCGAGGGGAGCCTAAAGCCTAGGGGTGCCCTAGCCTGAAGGCTAGCGGAGCCCTAGCCTTAGCCGAGGGGAGCCTAAAGCCTAGGGGTGCCCTAGCCTGAAGGCTAGCGGAGCCCTAGCCTTAGCCGAGGGGAGCCTAAAGCCTAGTGGTGCCCTAGCCTGAAGGCTAGCGGGGCCCTAGCCTTAGCCGGGCGGAGCCTAAAGCCTAGGGGTGGCCTAGCCTGAAGGCTAGCGGGGCCCTAGCCTTAGCCGGGCGGAGCCTAAAGCCTAGGGGTGCCCTAGCCTGAAGGCTAGCGGGGCCCTAGCCTTAGCCGGGGGGAGCCTAAAGCCTAGGGGTGCCCTAGCCTGAAGGCTAGCGGGGCCCTAGCCTTAGCCGGGGGGAGCCTAAAGCCTAGGGGTGCCCTAGCCTGAAGGCTAGCGGGGCCCTAGCCTTAGCCGGGGGGTGCCTAAAGCCTAGGGGTGCCCTAGCCTGAAGGCTAGCGGGGCCCTAGCCTTAGCCGGGGGGAGCCTAAAGCCTAGGGGTGCCCTAGCCTGAAGGCTAGCGGGGCCCTAGCCTTAGCCGGGGGGAGCCTAAAGCCTAGGGGTGCCCTAGCCTGAAGGCTAGCGGGGCCCTAGCCTTAGCCGGGGGGAGCCTAAAGCCTAGGGGTGCCCTAGCCTGAAGGCTAGCGGGGCCCTAGCCTTAGCCGGGGGGAGCCTAAAGCCTAGGGGTGCCCTAGCCTGAAGGCTAGCGGGGCCCTAGCCTTAGCCGTGGGGAGCCTAAAGCCTAGGGGTGCCCTAGCCTGAAGGCTAGCGGGGCCCTAGCCTTAGCCGGGGGGAGCCTAAAGCCTAGGGGTGCCCTAGCCTGAAGGCTAGCGGGGCCCTAGCCTTAGCCGGGGGGAGCCTATAGCCTAGGGGTGCCCTAGCCTGAAGGCTAGCGGGGCCCTAGCCTTAGCCGGGGGGAGCCTAAAGCCTAGGGGTGCCCTAGCCTGAAGGCTAGCGGGGCCCTAGCCTTAGCCGGGGGGAGCCTAAAGCCTAGGGGTGCCCTAGCCTGAAGGCTAGCGGGGCCCTAGCCTTAGCCGGGGGGAGCCTAACGCCTAGGGGTGCCCTAGCCTGAAGGCTAGCGGGGCCCTAGCCTTAGCCGGGGGGAGCCTAACGCCTAGGGGTGCCCTAGCCTGAAGGCTAGCGGGGCCCTAGCCTTAGCCGGGGGGAGCCTAACGCCTAGGGGTGCCCTAGCCTGAAGGCTAGCGGGGCCCTAGCCTTAGCCGGGGGGAGCCTAACGCCTAGGGGTGCCCTAGCCTGAAGGCTAGCGGGGCCCTAGCCTTAGCCGGGGGGAGCCTAACGCCTAGGGGTGCTCTAGCCTGAAGGCTAGCGGGGCCCTAGCCTTAGCCGGGGGGAGCCTAACGCCTAGGGGTGCCCTAGCCTGAAGGCTAGCGGGGCCCTAGCCTTAGCCGGGGGGAGCCTAACGCCTAGGGGTGCCCTAGCCTGAAGGCTAGCGGGGCCCTAGCCTTAGCCGGGGGGAGCCTAACGCCTAGGGGTGCCCTAGCCTGAAGGCTAGCGGGGCCCTAGCCTTAGCCGGGGGGAGCCTAACGCCTAGGGGTGCCCTAGCCTGAAGGCTAGCGGGGCCCTAGCCTTAGCCGGGGGGAGCCTAACGCCTAGGGGTGCTCTAGCCTGAAGGCTAGCGGGGCCCTAGCCTTAGCCGGGGGGAGCCTAACGCCTAGGGGTGCCCTAGCCTGAAGGCTAGCGGGGCCCTAGCCTTAGCCGGGGGGAGCCTAACGCCTAGGGGTGCCCTAGCCTGAAGGCTAGCGGGGCCCTAGCCTTAGCCGGGGGGAGCCTAACGCCTAGGGGTGCCCTAGCCTGAAGGCTAGCGGGGCCCTAGCCTTAGCCGGGGGGAGCCTAACGCCTAGGGGTGCCCTAGCCTGAAGGCTAGCGGGGCCCTAGCCTTAGCCGGGGGGAGCCTAACGCCTAGGGGTGCCCTAGCCTGAAGGCTAGCGGGGCCCTAGCCTTAGCCGGGGGGAGCCTAACGCCTAGGGGTGCCCTAGCCTGAAGGCTAGCGGGGCCCTAGCCTTAGCCGGGGGGAGCCTAACGCCTAGGGGTGCCCTAGCCTGAAGGCTAGCGGGGCCCTAGCCTTAGCCGGGGGGAGCCTAACGCCTAGGGGTGCCCTAGCCTGAAGGCTAGCGGGGCCCTAGCCTTAGCCGGGGGGAGCCTAACGCCTAGGGGTGCCCTAGCCTGAAGGCTAGCGGGGCCCTAGCCTTAGCCGGGGGGAGCCTAACGCCTAGGGGTGCCCTAGCCTGAAGGCTAGCGGGGCCCTAGCCTTAGCCGGGGGGAGCCTAACGCCTAGGGGTGCCCTAGCCTGAAGGCTAGCGGGGCCCTAGCCTTAGCCGGCGGGAGCCTAACGCCTAGGGGTGCCCTAGCCTGAAGGCTAGCGGGGCCCTAGCCTTAGCCGGGGGGAGCCTAACGCCTAGGGGTGCCCTAGCCTGAAGGCTAGCGGGGCCCTAGCCTTAGCCGGGGGGAGCCTAACGCCTAGGGGTGCCCTAGCCTGAAGGCTAGCGGGGCCCTAGCCTTAGCCGGGGGGAGCCTAACGCCTAGGGGTGCCCTAGCCTGAAGGCTAGCGGGGCCCTAGCCTTAGCCGGGGGGAGCCTAACGCCTAGGGGTGCCCTAGCCTGAAGGCTAGCGGGGCCCTAGCCTTAGCCGGGGGTAGCCTAAAGCCTAGGGGTGCCCTAGCCTGAAGGCTAGCGGGGCACTAGCCTTAGCCGGGGGGAGCCTAAAGCCTAGGGGTGCCCTAGCCTGAAGGCTAGCGGGGCCCTAGCCTTAGCCGGGGGGAGCCTAAAGCCTAGGGGTGCCCTAGCCTGAAGGCTAGCGTGGCCCTAGCCTTAGCCGGGGGGAGCCTAAAGCCTAGGGGTGCCCTAGCCTGAAGGCTAGCGGGGCCCTAGCCTTAGCCGGGGGGAGCCTAATGCCTAGTGGTGCCCTAGCCTGAAGGCTAGCGGGGCCCTAGCCTTAGCCGAGGGGAGCCTAAAGCCTAGGGGTGCCCTAGCCTGAAGGCTAGCGGGGCCCTAGCCTTAGCCGAGGGGAGCCTAAAGCCTAGGGGTGCCCTAGCCTGAAGGCTTGCGGGGCCCTAGCCTTAGCCGAGGGGAGCCTAAAGCCTAGGGGTGCCCTAGCCTGAAGGCTAGCGGGGCCCTAGCCTTAGCCGAGGGGAGCCTAAAGCCTAGGGGTGCCCTAGCCTGAAGGCTAGCGGGGCCCTAGCCTTAGCCGGGGGGAGCCTAAAGCCTAGGGGTGCCCTAGCCTGAAGGCTAGCGGGGCCCTAGCCTTAGCCGGGGGGAGCCTAACGCCTAGGGGTGCCCTAGCCTGAAGGCTAGCGGGGCCCTAGCCTTAGCCGGGGGGAGCCTAACGCCTAGGGGTGCCCTAGCCTGAAGGCTAGCGGGGCCCTAGCCTTAGCCGGGGGGAGCCTAACGCCTAGGGGTGCCCTAGCCTGAAGGCTAGCGGGGCCCTAGCCTTAGCCGGGGGGAGCCTAACGCCTAGGGGTGCCCTAGCCTGAAGGCTAGCGGGGCCCTAGCCTTAGCCGGGGGGAGCCTAACGCCTAGGGGTGCCCTAGCCTGAAGGCTAGCGGGGCCCTAGCCTTAGCCGGGGGGAGCCTAACGCCTAGGGGTGCCCTAGCCTGAAGGCTAGCGGGGCCCTAGCCTTAGCCGGGGGGAGCCTAACGCCTAGGGGTGCCCTAGCCTGAAGGCTAGCGGGGCCCTAGCCTTAGCCGGGGGGAGCCTAACGCCTAGGGGTGCCCTAGCCTGAAGGCTAGCGGGGCCCTAGCCTTAGCCGGGGGGAGCCTAAAGCCTAGGGGTGCCCTAGCCTGAAGGCTAGCGGGGCCCTAGCCTTAGCCGGGGGGAGCCTAAAGCCTAGGGGTGCCCTAGCCTGAAGGCTAGCGGGACCCTAGCCTTAGCCGGGGGGAGCCTAAAGCCTAGGGGTGCCCTAGCCTGAAGGCTAGCGGGGCCCTAGCCTTAGCCGGGGGGAGCCTAAAGCCTAGGGGTGCCCTAGCCTGAAGGCTAGCGGGGCCCTAGCCTTAGCCGGGGGGAGCCTAAAGCCTAGGGGTGCCCTAGCCTGAAGGCTAGCGGGGCCCTAGCCTTAGCCGGGGGGAGCCTAAAGCCTAGGGGTGCCCTAGCCTGAAGGCTAGCGGGGCCCTAGCCTTAGCCGGGGGGAGCCTAATGCCTAGGGGTGCCCTAGCCTGAAGGCTAGCGGGGCCCTAGCCTTAGCCGAGGGGAGCCTAAAGCCTAGGGGTGCCCTAGCCTGAAGGCTAGCGGGGCCCTAGCCTTAGCCGAGGGGAGCCTAAAGCCTAGGGGTGCCCTAGCCTGAAGGCTTGCGGGGCCCTAGCCTTAGCCGAGGGGAGCCTAAAGCCTAGGGGTGCCCTAGCCTGAAGGCTAGCGGGGCCCTAGCCTTAGCCGAGGGGAGCCTAAAGCCTAGGGGTGCCCTAGCCTGAAGGCTAGCGGGGCCCTAGCCTTAGCCGAGGGGAGCCTAAAGCCTAGGGGTGCCCTAGCCTGAAGGCTAGCGGGGCCCTAGCCTTAGCCGAGGGGAGTCTAAAGCCTAGGGGTGCCCTAGCCTGAAGGCTAGCGGGGCCCTAGCCTTAGCCGAGGGGAGCCTAAAGCCTAGGGGTGCCCTAGCCTGAAGGGTAGCGGGGCCCTAGCCTTAGCCGAGGGGAGCCTAAAGCCTAGGGGTGCCCTAGCCTGAAGGCTAGCGGGGCCCTAGCCTTAGCCGAGGGGAGCCTAAAGCCTAGGGGTGCCCTAGCCTGAAGGCTAGCGGAGCCCTAGCCTTAGCCGAGGGGAGCCTAAAGCCTAGGGGTGCCCTAGCCTGAAGGCTAGCGGAGCCCTAGCCTTAGCCGAGGGGAGCCTAAAGCCTAGGGGTCCCTAGCCTGAAGGCTAGCGGAGCCCTAGCCTTAGCCGAGGGGAGCCTAAAGCCTAGGGGTGCCCGAGCCTGAAGGCTAGCGGAGCCCTAGCCTTAGCCGAGGGGAGCCTAAAGCCTAGGGGTGCCCGAGCCTGAAGGCTAGCGGAGCCCTAGCCTTAGCCGAGGGGAGCCTAAAGCCTAGGGGTGCCCTAGCCTGAAGGCTAGCGGAGCCCTGGCCTTAGCCGAGGGGAGCCTAAAGCCTAGGGGTGCCCTAGCCTGAAGGCTAGCGGAGCCCTGGCCTTAGCCGAGGGGAGCCTAAAGCCTAGGGGTGCCCTAGCCTGAAGGCTAGCGGAGCCCTGGCCTTAGCCGAGGGGAGCCTAAAGCCTAGGGGTGCCCTAGCCTGAAGGCTAGCGGAGCCCTGGCCTTAGCCGAGGGGAGCCTAAAGCCTAGGGGTGCCCTAGCCTGAAGGCTAGCGGAGCCCTAGCCTTAGCCGAGGGGAGCCTAAAGCCTAGGGGTGCCCGAGCCTGAAGGCTAGCGGAGCCCTAGCCTTAGCCGAGGGGAGCCTAAAGCCTAGGGGTGCCCGAGCCTGAAGGCTAGCGGAGCCCTAGCCTTAGCCGAGGGGAGCCTAAAGCCTAGGGGTGCCCTAGCCTGAAGGCTAGCGGAGCCCTAGCCTTAGCCGAGGGGAGCCTAAAGCCTAGGGGTGCCCTAGCCTGAAGGCTAGCGGAGCCCTAGCCTTAGCCGAGGGGAGCCTAAAGCCTAGGGGTGCCCTAGCCTGAAGGCTAGCGGAGCCCTAGCCTTAGCCGAGGGGAGCCTAAAGCCTAGGGGTGCCCTAGCCTGAAGGCTAGCGGAGCCCTAGCCTTAGCCGAGGGGAGCCTAAAGCCTAGGGGTGCCCTAGCCTGAAGGCTAGCGGAGTCCTAGCCTTAGCCGTGGGGAGCCTAAAGCCTAGGGGTGCCCTAGCCTGAAGGCTAGCGGAGCCCTAGCCTTAGCCGACGGGAGCCTAAAGCCTAGGGGTGCCCTAGCCTGAAGGCTAGCGGAGCCCTAGCCTTAGCCGAGGGGAGCCTAAAGCCTAGGGGTGCCCGAGCCTGAAGGCTAGCGGAGCCCTAGCCTTAGCCGAGGGGAGCCTAAAGCCTAGGGGTGCCCGAGCCTGAAGGCTAGCGGAGCCCTAGCCTTAGCCGAGGGGAACCTAAAGCCTAGGGGTGCCCGAGCCTGAAGGCTAGCGGAGCCCTAGCCTTAGCCGAGGGGAGCCTAAAGCCTAGGGGTGCCCTAGCCTGAAGGCTAGCGGAGCCCTGGCCTTAGCCGAGGGGAGCCTAAAGCCTAGGGGTGCCCTAGCCTGAAGGCTAGCGGAGCCCTAGCCTTAGCCGAGGGGAGCCTAAAGCCTAGGGGTGCCCTAGCCTGAAGGCTAGCGGAGCCCTAGCCTTAGCCGAGGGGAGCCTAAAGCCTAGGGGTGCCCTAGCCTGAAGGCTAGCGGAGCCCTAGCCTTAGCCGAGGGGAGCCTAAAGCCTAGGGGTGCCCTAGCCTGAAGGCTAGCGGAGCCCTAGCCTTAGCCGAGGGGAGCCTAAAGCCTAGGGGTGCCCTAGCCTGAAGGCTAGCGGAGCCCTAGCCTTAGCCGAGGGGAGCCTAAAGCCTAGGGGTGCCCTAGCCTGAAGGCTAGCGGAGCCCTAGCCTTAGCCGAGGGGAGCCTAAAGCCTAGGGGTGCCCTAGCCTGAAGGCTAGCGGAGCCCTAGCCTTAGCCGAGGGGAGCCTAAAGCCTAGGGGTGCCCTAGCCTGAAGGCTAGCGGAGCCCTAGCCTTAGTCGAGGGGAGCCTAAAGCCTAGGGGTGCCCTAGCCTGAAGGCTAGCGGAGCCCTAGCCTTAGCCGAGGGGAGCCTAAAGCCTAGGGGTGCCCTAGCCTGAAGGCTAGCGGAGCCCTAGCCTTAGCCGAGGGGAGCCTAAAGCCTAGGGGTGCCCTAGCCTGAAGGCTAGCGGAGCCCTAGCCTTAGCCGAGGGGAGCCTAAAGCCTAGGGGTGCCCTAGCCTGAAGGCTAGCGGAGCCCTAGCCTTAGCCGAGGGGAGCCTAAAGCCTAGGGGTGCCCTAGCCTGAAGGCTAGCGGAGCCCTGGCCTTAGCCGAGGGGAGCCTAAAGCCTAGGGGTGCCCTAGCCTGAAGGCTAGCGGAGCCCTGGCCTTAGCCGAGGGGAGCCTAAAGCCTAGGGGTGCCCTAGCCTGAAGGCTAGCGGAGCCCTGGCCTTAGCCGAGGGGAGCCTAAAGCCTAGGGGTGCCCTAGCCTGAAGGCTAGCGGAGCCCTGGCCTTAGCCGAGGGGAGCCTAAAGCCTAGGGGTGCCATAGCCTGAAGGCTAGCGGAGCCCTGGCCTTAGCCGAGGGGAGCCTAAAGCCTAGGGGTGCCCTAGCCTGAAGGCTAGCGGAGCCCTGGCCTTAGCCGCGGGGAGCCTAAAGCCTAGGGGTGCCCTAGCCTGAAGGCTAGCGGAGCCCTGGCCTTAGCCGAGGGGAGCCTAAAGCCTAGGGGTGCCCTAGCCTGAAGGCTAGCGAAGCCCTGGCCTTAGCCGAGGGGAGCCTAAAGCCTAGGGGTGCCCGAGCCTGAAGGCTAGCGGAGCCCTAGCCTTAGCCGAGGGGAGCCTAAAGCCTAGGGGTGCCCTAGCCTGAAGGCTAGCGGAGCCCTAGCCTTAGCCGAGGGGAGCCTAAAGCCTAGGGGTGCCCTAGCCTGAAGGCTAGCGGAGCCCTAGCCTTAGCCGAGGGGAGCCTAAAGCCTAGGGGTGCCCTAGCCTGAAGGCTAGCGGAGCCCTAGCCTTAGCCGAGGGGAGCCTAAAGCCTAGGGGTGCCCTAGCCTGAAGGCTAGCGGAGCCCTAGCCTTAGCCGAGGGGAGCCTAAAGCCTAGGGGTGCCCTAGCCTGAAGGCTAGCGGAGCCCTAGCCTTAGCCGTGGGGAGCCTAAAGCCTAGGGGTGCCCTAGCCTGAAGGCTAGCGGAGCCCTAGCCTTAGCCGACGGGAGCCTAAAGCCTAGGGGTGCCCTAGCCTGAAGGCTAGCGGAGCCCTAGCCTTAGCCGAGGGGAGCCTAAAGCCTAGGGGTGCCCGAGCCTGAAGGCTAGCGGAGCCCTAGCCTTAGCCGAGGGGAGCCTAAAGCCTAGGGGTGCCCGAGCCTGAAGGCTAGCGGAGCCCTAGCCTTAGCCGAGGGGAACCTAAAGCCTAGGGGTGCCCGAGCCTGAAGGCTAGCGGAGCCCTAGCCTTAGCCGAGGGGAGCCTAAAGCCTAGGGGTGCCCTAGCCTGAAGGCTAGCGGAGCCCTAGCCTTAGCCGAGGGGAGCCTAAAGCCTAGGGGTGCCCTAGCCTGAAGGCTAGCGGAGCCCTAGCCTTAGCCGAGGGGAGCCTAAAGCCTAGGGTTGCCAGACCTGAAGGCTAGCGGAGCCCTAGCCTTAGCCGAGGGGAGCCTAAAGCCTTGGGGTGCCCTAGCCTGAAGGCTTGCGGAGCCCTAGCCTTAGCCGAGGGGAGCCTAAAGCCTAGGGGTGCCCTAGCCTGAAGGCTAGCGGAGCCCTAGCCTTAGCCGAGGGGAGCCTAAAGCCTAGGGGTGCCCTAGCCTGAAGGCTAGCGGAGCCCTAGCCTTAGCCGAGGGGAGCCTAAAGCCTAGGGGTGCCCTAGCCTGAAGGCTAGCGGAGCCCTAGCCTTAGCCGAGGGGAGCCTAAAGCCTAGGGGTGCCCTAGCCTGAAGGCTAGCGGAGCCCTAGCCTTAGCCGAGGGGAGCCTAAAGCCTAGGGGTGCCCTAGCCTGAAGGCTAGCGGAGCCCTAGCCTTAGCCGAGGGGAGCCTAAAGCCTAGGGGTGCCCTAGCCTGAAGGCTAGCGGAGCCCTAGCCTTAGCCGAGGGGAGCCTAAAGCCTAGGGGTGCCCTAGCCTGAAGGCTAGCGGAGCCCTAGCCTTAGCCGAGGGGAGCCTAAAGCCTAGGGGTGCCCTAGCCTGAAGGCTAGCGGAGCCCTAGCCTTAGCCGAGGGGAGCCTAAAGCCTAGGGGTGCCCTAGCCTGAAGGCTAGCGGAGCCCTAGCCTTAGCCGAGGGGAGCCTAAAGCCTAGGGGTGCCCTAGCCTGAAGGCTAGCGGAGCCCTAGCCTTAGCCGAGGGGAGCCTAAAGCCTAGGGGTGCCCTAGCCTGAAGGCTAGCGGAGCCCTAGCCTTAGCCGAGGGGAGCCTAAAGCCTAGGGGGCCCTAGCCTGAAGGCTAGCGGAGCCCTAGCCTTAGCCGAGGGGAGCCTAAAGCCTAGGGGTGCCCTAGCCTGAAGGCTAGCGGAGCCCTAGCCTTAGCCGAGGGGAGCCTAAAGCCTAGGGGTGCCCTAGCCTGAAGGCTAGCGGAGCCCTAGCCTTAGCCGAGGGGAGCCTAAAGCCTAGGGGTGCCCTAGCCTGAAGGCTAGCGGAGCCCTAGCCTTAGCCGAGGGGAGCCTAAAGCCTAGGGGTGCCCTAGCCTGAAGGCTAGCGGAGCCCTAGCCTTAGCCGAGGGGAGCCTAAAGCCTAGGGGTGCCCTAGCCTGAAGGCTAGCCGAGCCCTAGCCTTAGCCGAGGGGAGCCTAAAGCCTAGGGGTGCCCTAGCCTGAAGGCTAGCGGAGCCCTAGCCTTAGCCGAGGGTAGCCTAAAGCCTAGGGGTGCCCTAGCCTGAAGGCTAGGGGAGCCCTAGCCTTAGCCGAGGGTAGCCTAAAGCCTAGGGGTGCCCTAGTCTGAAGGCTAGGGGAGCCCTAGCCTTAGCCGAGGGGAGCCTAAAGCCTAGGGGTGCCCTAGCCTGAAGGCTAGCGGGGCCCTAGCCTTAGCCGGGGGGAGCCTAAAGCCTAGGGGTGCCCTAGCCTGAAGGCTAGCGGGGCCCTAGCCTTAGCCGGGGGGAGCCTATAGCCTAGGGGTGCCCTAGCCTGAAGGCTAGCGGGGCCCTAGCCTTAGCCGGGGGGAGCCTAAAGCCTAGGGGTGCCCTAGCCTGAAGGCTAGCGGGGCCCTAGCCTTAGCCGGGGGGAGCCTAAAGCCTAGGGGTGCCCTAGCCTGAAGGCTAGCGGGGCCCTAGCCTTAGCCGGGGGGAGCCTAACGCCTAGGGGTGCCCTAGCCTGAAGGCTAGCGGGGCCCTAGCCTTAGCCGGGGGGAGCCTAACGCCTAGGGGTGCCCTAGCCTGAAGGCTAGCGGGGCCCTAGCCTTAGCCGGGGGGAGCCTAACGCCTAGGGGTGCCCTAGCCTGAAGGCTAGCGGGGCCCTAGCCTTAGCCGGGGGGAGCTTAACGCCTAGGGGTGCCCTAGCCTGAAGGCTAGCGGGGCCCTAGCCTTAGCCGGGGGGAGCCTAACGCCTAGGGGTGCCCTAGCCTGAAGGCTAGCGGGGCCCTAGCCTTAGCCGGGGGGAGCCTAACGCCTAGGGGTGCCCTAGCCTGAAGGCTAGCGGGGCCCTAGCCTTAGCCGGGGGGAGCCTAACGCCTAGGGGTGCTCTAGCCTGAAGGCTAGCGGGGCCCTAGCCTTAGCCGGGGGGAGCCTAACGCCTAGGGGTGCCCTAGCCTGAAGGCTAGCGGGGCCCTAGCCTTAGCCGGGGGGAGCCTAACGCCTAGGGGTGCCCTAGCCTGAAGGCTAGCGGGGCCCTAGCCTTAGCCGGGGGGAGCCTAACGCCTAGGGGTGCCCTAGCCTGAAGGCTAGCGGGGCCCTAGCCTTAGCCGGGGGGAGCCTAACGCCTAGGGGTGCCCTAGCCTGAAGGCTAGCGGGGCCCTAGCCTTAGCCGGGGGGAGCCTAACGCCTAGGGGTGCCCTAGCCTGAAGGCTAGCGGGGCCCTAGCCTTAGCCGGGGGGAGCCTAACGCCTAGGGGTGCCCTAGCCTGAAGGCTAGCGGGGCCCTAGCCTTAGCCGGGGGGAGCCTAACGCCTAGGGGTGCCCTAGCCTGAAGGCTAGCGGGGCCCTAGCCTTAGCCGGGGGGAGCCTAACGCCTAGGGGTGCCCTAGCCTGAAGGCTAGCGGGGCCCTAGCCTTAGCCGGGGGGAGCCTAACGCCTAGGGGTGCCCTAGCCTGAAGGCTAGCGGGGCCCTAGCCTTAGCCGGGGGGAGCCTAACGCCTAGGGGTGCCCTAGCCTGAAGGCTAGCGGGGCCCTAGCCTTAGCCGGGGGGAGCCTAACGCCTAGGGGTGCCCTAGCCTGAAGGCTAGCGGGGCCCTAGCCTTAGCCGGCGGGAGCCTAACGCCTAGGGGTGCCCTAGCCTGAAGGCTAGCGGGGCCCTAGCCTTAGCCGGGGGGAGCCTAACGCCTAGGGGTGCCCTAGCCTGAAGGCTAGCGGAGCCCTAGCCTTAGCCGGGGGGAGCCTAACGCCTAGGGGTGCCCTAGCCTGAAGGCTAGCGGGGCCCTAGCCTTAGCCGGGGGGAGCCTAACGCCTAGGGGTGCCCTAGCCTGAAGGCTAGCGGGGCCCTAGCCTTAGCCGGGGGGAGCCTAAAGCCTAGGGGTGCCCTAGCCTGAAGGCTAGCGTGGCCCTAGCCTTAGCCGGGGGGAGCCTAAAGCCTAGGGGTGCCCTAGCCTGAAGGCTAGCGGGGCCCTAGCCTTAGCCGGGGGGAGCCTAATGCCTAGTGGTGCCCTAGCCTGAAGGCTAGCGGGGCCCTAGCCTTAGCCGAGGGGAGCCTAAAGCCTAGGGGTGCCCTAGCCTGAAGGCTAGCGGGGCCCTAGCCTTAGCCGAGGGGAGCCTAAAGCCTAGGGGTGCCCTAGCCTGAAGGCTTGCGGGGCCCTAGCCTTAGCCGAGGGGAGCCTAAAGCCTAGGGGTGCCCTAGCCTGAAGGCTAGCGGGGCCCTAGCCTTAGCCGAGGGGAGCCTAAAGCCTAGGGGTGCCCTAGCCTGAAGGCTAGCGGGGCCCTAGCCTTAGCCGGGGGAGCCTAAAGCCTAGGGGTGCCCTAGCCTGAAGGCTAGCGGGGCCCTAGCCTTAGCCGGGGGGAGCCTAACGCCTAGGGGTGCCCTAGCCTGAAGGCTAGCGGGGCCCTAGCCTTAGCCGGGGGGAGCCTAACGCCTAGGGGTGCCCTAGCCTGAAGGCTAGCGGGGCCCTAGCCTTAGCCGGGGGGAGCCTAACGCCTAGGGGTGCCCTAGCCTGAAGGCTAGCGGGGCCCTAGCCTTAGCCGGGGGAGCCTAACGCCTAGGGGTGCCCTAGCCTGAAGGCTAGCGGGGCCCTAGCCTTAGCCGGGGGGAGCCTAACGCCTAGGGGTGCCCTAGCCTGAAGGCTAGCGGGGCCCTAGCCTTAGCCGGGGGGAGCCTAACGCCTAGGGTGCCCTAGCCTGAAGGCTAGCGGGGCCCTAGCCTTAGCCGGGGGAGCCTAACGCCTAGGGGTGCCCTAGCCTGAAGGCTAGCGGGGCCCTAGCCTTAGCCGGGGGGAGCCTAACGCCTAGGGGTGCCCTAGCCTGAAGGCTAGCGGGGCCCTAGCCTTAGCCGGGGGAGCCTAATGCCTAGTGGTGCCCTAGCCTGAAGGCTAGCGGGGCCCTAGCCTTAGCCGAGGGGAGCCTAAAGCCTAGGGTGCCCTAGCCTGAAGGCTAGCGGGGCCCTAGCCTTAGCCGAGGGGAGCCTAAAGCCTAGGGGTGCCCTAGCCTGAAGGCTTGCGGGGCCCTAGCCTTAGCCGAGGGAGCCTAAAGCCTAGGGGTGCCCTAGCCTGAAGGCTAGCGGGGCCCTAGCCTTAGCCGAGGGGAGCCTAAAGCCTAGGGGTGCCCTAGCCTGAAGGCTAGCGGGCCTAGCCTTTAGCCGGGGGGAGCCTAAAGCCTAGGGGTGCCCTAGCCTGAAGGCTAGCGGGGCCCTAGCCTTAGCCGGGGGAGCCTAACGCCTAGGGTGCCCTAGCCTGAAGGCTAGCGGGGCCCTAGCCTTAGCCGGGGGAGCCTAACGCCTAGGGGTGCCCTAGCCTGAAGGCTAGCGGGGCCCTAGCCTTAGCCGGGGGGAGCCTAACGCCTAGGGGTGCCCTAGCCTGAAGGCTAGCGGGGCCCTAGCCTTAGCCGGGGGGAGCCTAACGCCTAGGGGTGCCCTAGCCTGAAGGCTAGCGGGGCCCTAGCCTTAGCCGGGGAGCCTAACGCCTAGGGGTGCCCTAGCCTGAAGGCTAGCGGGGCCCTAGCCTTAGCCGGGGGGAGCCTAACGCCTAGGGGTGCCCTAGCCTGAAGGCTAGCGGGGCCCTAGCCTTAGCCGGGGGAGCCTAACGCCTAGGGGTGCCCTAGCCTGAAGGCTAGCGGGGCCCTAGCCTTAGCCGGGGGAGCCTAACGCCTAGGGGTGCCCTAGCCTGAAGGCTAGCGGGGCCCTAGCCTTAGCCGGGGGGAGCCTAAAGCCTAGGGGTGCCCTAGCCTGAAGGCTAGCGGGGCCCTAGCCTTAGCCGGGGGGAGCCTAAAGCCTAGGGGTGCCCTAGCCTGAAGGCTAGCGGGACCCTAGCCTTAGCCGGGGGGAGCCTAAAGCCTAGGGGTGCCCTAGCCTGAAGGCTAGCGGGGCCCTAGCCTTAGCCGGGGGAGCCTAAAGCCTAGGGGTGCCCTAGCCTGAAGGCTAGCGGGGCCCTAGCCTTAGCCGGGGGGAGCCTAAAGCCTAGGGGTGCCCTAGCCTGAAGGCTAGCGGGGCCCTAGCCTTAGCCGGGGGGAGCCTTAAGCCTAGGGGTGCCCTAGCCTGAAGGCTAGCGGGGCCCTAGCCTTAGCCGGGGGGAGCCTAATGCCTAGGGGTGCCCTAGCCTGAAGGCTAGCGGGGCCCTAGCCTTAGCCGAGGGGAGCCTAAAGCCTAGGGGTGCCCTAGCCTGAAGGCTAGCGGGGCCCTAGCCTTAGCCGAGGGGAGCCTAAAGCCTAGGGTGCCCTAGCCTGAAGGCTTGCGGGGCCCTAGCCTTAGCCGAGGGGAGCCTAAAGCCTAGGGGTGCCCTAGCCTGAAGGCTAGCGGGGCCCTAGCCTTAGCCGAGGGGAGCCTAAAGCCTAGGGGTGCCCTAGCCTGAAGGCTAGCGGGGCCCTAGCCTTAGCCGAGGGGAGCCTAAAGCCTAGGGGTGCCCTAGCCTGAAGGCTAGCGGGGCCCTAGCCTTAGCCGAGGGGAGTCTAAAGCCTAGGGGTGCCCTAGCCTGAAGGCTAGCGGGGCCCTAGCCTTAGCCGAGGGGAGCCTAAAGCCTAGGGGTGCCCTAGCCTGAAGGGTAGCGGGGCCCTAGCCTTAGCCGAGGGGAGCCTAAAGCCTAGGGGTGCCCTAGCCTGAAGGCTAGTGGGGCCCTAGCCTTAGCCGAGGGAGCCTAAAGCCTAGGGGTGCCCTAGCCTGAAGGCTAGCGGAGCCCTAGCCTTAGCCGAGGGGAGCCTAAAGCCTAGGGGTGCCCTAGCCTGAAGGCTAGCGGAGCCCTAGCCTTAGCCGAGGGGAGCCTAAAGCCTAGGGTCCCTAGCCTGAAGGCTAGCGGAGCCCTAGCCTTAGCCGAGGGGAGCCTAAAGCCTAGGGGTGCCCGAGCCTGAAGGCTAGCGGAGCCCTAGCCTTAGCCGAGGGGAGCCTAAAGCCTAGGGGTGCCCGAGCCTGAAGGCTAGCGGAGCCCTAGCCTTAGCCGAGGGGAGCCTAAAGCCTAGGGGTGCCCGAGCCTGAAGGCTAGCGGAGCCCTAGCCTTAGCCGAGGGGAGCCTAAAGCCTAGGGGTGCCCGAGCCTGAAGGCTAGCGGAGCCCTAGCCTTAGCCGAGGGGAGCCTAAAGCCTAGGGGTGCCCGAGCCTGAAGGCTAGCGGAGCCCTAGCCTTAGCCGAGGGGAGCCTAAGCCTAGGGGTGCCCGAGCCTGAAGGCTAGCGGAGCCCTAGCCTTAGCCGAGGGGAGCCTAAAGCCTAGGGTGCCCGAGCCTGAAGGCTAGCGGAGCCCTAGCCTTAGCCGAGGGGAGCCTAAAGCCTAGGGTGCCCGAGCCTGAAGGCTAGCGGAGCCCTAGCCTTAGCCGAGGGGAGCCAAAAGCCTAGGGGTGCCCTAGCCTGAAGGCTAGCGGAGCCCTAGCCTTAGCCGAGGGGAGCCTAAAAGCCTAGGGGTGCCCTAGCCTGAAGGCTAGCGGAGCCCTAGCCTTAGCCGAGGGGAGCCTAAAGCCTAGGGGTGCCCTAGCCTGAAAGGCTAGCGGAGCCCTGGCCTTAGCCGAGGGGAGCCTAAAGCCTAGGGGTGCCCTAGCCTGAAGGCTAGCGGAGCCCTGGCCTTAGCCGAGGGGAGCCTAAAGCCTAGGGTGCCCTAGCCTGAAGGCTAGCGGAGCCCTGGCCTTAGCCGAGGGGAGCCTAAAGCCTAGGGGTGCCCTAGCCTGAAGGCTAGCGGAGCCCTGGCCTTAGCCGAGGGGAGCCTAAAGCCTAGGGGTGCCCTAGCCTGAAGGCTAGCGGAGCCCTAGCCTTAGCCGAGGGGAGCCTAAAGCCTAGGGGTGCCCGAGCCTGAAGGCTAGCGGAGCCCTAGCCTTAGCCGAGGGGAGCCTAAAGCCTAGGGGTGCCCGAGCCTGAAGGCTAGCGGAGCCCTAGCCTTAGCCGAGGGGAGCCTAAAGCCTAGGGGTGCCCTAGCCTGAAGGCTAGCGGAGCCCTAGCCTTAGCCGAGGGGAGCCTAAAGCCTAGGGGTGCCCTAGCCTGAAGGCTAGCGGAGCCCTAGCCTTAGCCGAGGGGAGCCTAAAGCCTAGGGGTGCCCTAGCCTGAAGGCTAGCGGAGCCCTAGCCTTAGCCGAGGGGAGCCTAAAGCCTAGGGGTGCCCTAGCCTGAAGGCTAGCGGAGCCCTAGCCTTAGCCGAGGGGAGCCTAAAGCCTAGGGGTGCCCTAGCCTGAAGGCTAGCGGAGTCCTAGCCTTAGCCGTGGGAGCCTAAAGCCTAGGGGTGCCCTAGCCTGAAGGCTAGCGGAGCCCTAGCCTTAGCCGACGGGAGCCTAAAGCCTAGGGGTGCCCTAGCCTGAAGGCTAGCGGAGCCCTAGCCTTAGCCGAGGGGAGCCTAAAGCCTAGGGGTGCCCGAGCCTGAAGGCTAGCGGAGCCCTAGCCTTAGCCGAGGGGAGCCTAAAGCCTAGGGGTGCCCGAGCCTGAAGGCTAGCGGAGCCCTAGCCTTAGCCGAGGGGAACCTAAAGCCTAGGGGTGCCCGAGCCTGAAGGCTAGCGAGCCCTAGCCTTAGCCGAGGGAGCCTAAAGCCTAGGGGTGCCCTAGCCTGAAGGCTAGCGGAGCCCTGGCCTTAGCCGAGGGGAGCCTAAAGCCTAGGGGTGCCCTAGCCTGAAGGCTAGCGGGGCCCTAGCCTTAGCCGGGGGGAGCCTAACGCCTAGGGGTGCCCTAGCCTGAAGGCTAGCGGGGCCCTAGCCTTAGCCGGGGGAGCCTAACGCTAGGGGTGCCCTAGCCTGAAGGCTAGCGGGCCCTAGCCTTAGCCGGGGGGAGCCTAACGCCTAGGGGTGCCCTAGCCTGAAGGCTAGCGGGGCCCTAGCCTTAGCCGGGGGGAGCCTAACGCCTAGGGGTGCCCTAGCCTGAAGGCTAGCGGGGCCCTAGCCTTAGCCGGGGGGAGCCTAACGCCTAGGGGTGCCCTAGCCTGAAGGCTAGCGGGCCCTAGCCTTAGCCGGGGGGAGCCTAACGCCTAGGGTGCCCTAGCCTGAAGGCTAGCGGGGCCCTAGCCTTAGCCGGGGGGAGCCTAACGCCTAGGGGTGCCCTAGCCTGAAGGCTAGCGGGCCCTAGCCTTAGCCGGGGGGAGCTAAAGCCTAGGGGTGCCCTAGCCTGAAGGCTAGCGGGGCCCTAGCCTTAGCCGGGGGGAGCCTAACGCCTAGGGGTGCCCTAGCCTGAAGGCTAGCGGGGCCCTAGCCTTAGCCGGGGGGAGCCTAAAGCCTAGGGGTGCCCTAGCCTGAAGGCTAGCGGGGCCCTAGCCTTAGCCGGGGGGAGCCTAAAGCCTAGGGGTGCCCTAGCCTGAAGGCTAGCGGGACCCTAGCCTTAGCCGGGGGGAGCCTAAAGCCTAGGGGTGCCCTAGCCTGAAGGCTAGCGGGGCCCTAGCCTTAGCCGGGGGGAGCCTAAGCCTAGGGGTGCCCTAGCCTGAAGGCTAGCGGGCCCTAGCCTTAGCCGGGGGGAGCCTAAAGCCTAGGGGTGCCCTAGCCTGAAGGCTAGCGGGGCCCTAGCCTTAGCCGGGGGGAGCCTAATGCCTAGGGGTGCCCTAGCCTGAAGGCTAGCGGGGCCCTAGCCTTAGCCGAGGGGAGCCTAAAGCCTAGGGGTGCCCTAGCCTGAAGCTAGCGGGGCCCTAGCCTTAGCCGAGGGGAGCCTAAAGCCTAGGGGTGCCCTAGCCTGAAGGCTTGCGGGGCCCTAGCTTAGCCGAGGGGAGCCTAAAGCCTAGGGGTGCCCTAGCCTGAAGGCTAGCGGGGCCCTAGCCTTAGCCGAGGGGAGCCTAAAGCCTAGGGTGCCCTAGCCTGAAGGCTAGCGGGGCCCTAGCCTTAGCCGAGGGGAGCCTAAAGCCTAGGGGTGCCCTAGCCTGAAGGCTAGCGGGGCCCTAGCCTTAGCCGAGGGGAGTCTAAAGCCTAGGGGTGCCCTAGCCTGAAGGCTAGCGGGGCCCTAGCCTTAGCCGAGGGGAGCCTAAAGCCTAGGGGTGCCCTAGCCTGAAGGGTAGCGGGGCCCTAGCCTTAGCCGAGGGAGCCTAAAGCCTAGGGTGCCCTAGCCTGAAGGCTAGCGGGGCCCTAGCCTTAGCCGAGGGGAGCCTAAAGCCTAGGGGTGCCCTAGCCTGAAGGCTAGCGGAGCCTAGCCTTAGCCGAGGGGAGCCTAAAGCCTAGGGGTGCCCTAGCCTGAAGGCTAGCGGAGCCTAGCCTTAGCCGAGGGAGCCTAAAGCCTAGGGTCCCTAGCCTGAAGGCTAGCGGAGCCCTAGCCTTAGCCGAGGGGAGCCTAAAGCTAGGGGTGCCCGAGCCTGAAGGCTAGCGGAGCCCTAGCCTTAGCCGAGGGGAGCCTAAAGCCTAGGGGTGCCCGAGCCTGAAGGCTAGCGGAGCCCTAGCCTTAGCCGAGGGGAGCCTAAAGCCTAGGGGTGCCCGAGCCTGAAGGCTAGCGGAGCCCTAGCCTTAGCCGAGGGGAGCCTAAAGCCTAGGGGTGCCCGAGCCTGAAGGCTAGCGGAGCCCTAGCCTTAGCCGAGGGGAGCCTAAAGCCTAGGGGTGCCCGAGCCTGAAGGCTAGCGGAGCCCTAGCCTTAGCCGAGGGGAGCCTAAAGCCTAGGGGTGCCCGAGCCTGAAGGCTAGCGGAGCCCTAGCCTTAGCCGAGGGGAGCCTAAAGCCTAGGGTGCCCGAGCCTGAAGGCTAGCGGAGCCCTAGCCTTAGCCGAGGGGAGCCTAAAGCCTAGGGGTGCCCTAGCCTGAAGGCTAGCGGAGCCCTAGCCTTAGCCGAGGGGAGCCTAAAGCCTAGGGGTGCCCTAGCCTGAAGGCTAGCGGAGCCCTAGCCTTAGCCGAGGGAGCCTAAAGCCTAGGGGTGCCCTAGCCTGAAGGCTAGCGGAGCCCTGGCCTTAGCCGAGGGGAGCCTAAAGCCTAGGGGTGCCCTAGCCTGAAGGCTAGCGGAGCCCTGGCCTTAGCCGAGGGGAGCCTAAAGCCTAGGGGTGCCCTAGCCTGAAGGCTAGCGGAGCCCTGGCCTTAGCCGAGGGGAGCCTAAAGCCTAGGGGTGCCCTAGCCTGAAGGCTAGCGGAGCCCTGGCCTTAGCCGAGGGGAGCCTAAAGCCTAGGGGTGCCCTAGCCTGAAGGCTAGCGGAGCCCTAGCCTTAGCCGAGGGGAGCCTAAAGCCTAGGGGTGCCCTAGCCTGAAGGCTAGCGGAGCCCTAGCCTTAGCCGAGGGGAGCCTAAAGCCTAGGGGTGCCCTAGCCTGAAGGCTAGCGGAGCCTAGCCTTAGCCGAGGGGAGCCTAAAGCCTAGGGGTGCCCTAGCCTGAAGGCTAGCGGAGCCTAGCCTTAGCCGAGGGAGCCTAAAGCCTAGGGGTGCCCTAGCCTGAAGGCTAGCGGAGCCCTAGCCTTAGCCGAGGGGAGCCTAAGCCTAGGGGTGCCCTAGCCTGAAGGCTAGCGGAGCCTAGCCTTAGCCGAGGGGAGCCTAAAGCCTAGGGGTGCCCTAGCCTGAAGGCTAGCGGAGCCCTAGCCTTAGCCGAGGGGAGCCTAAAGCCTAGGGGTGCCCTAGCCTGAAGGCTAGCGGAGTCCTAGCCTAGCCCGTGGGGAGCCTAAAGCCTAGGGGTGCCCTAGCCTAGGCTAGAGTGGT
>NW_027457835.1:0-27860 GCF_050624435.1 Tenrec ecaudatus
AGGCTTAGGCTAGGGCTCCCTGGGCTAAGGCGAGGGCTCCCCTAGCCTCCAGCGAGGGCACCCCTAGGCTTTAGGCTAGGGCTCCCCTGGGCTAAGGCGAGGGCTCCCCTAGCCTCCAGGCGAGGGCACCCCTAGGCTTTAGGCTAGGGCTCCCCTGGGCTAAGGCGAGGGCTCCCCTAGCCTCCAGGCGAGGGCACCCCTAGGCTTTAGGCTAGGGCTCCCCTGGGCTAAGGCGAGGGCTCCCCTAGCCTCCAGGCGAGGGCACCCCTAGGCTTTAGGCTAGGGCTCCCCTGGGCTAAGGCGAGGGCTCCCCTAGCCTCCAGGCGAGGGCACCCCTAGGCTTTAGGCTAGGGCTCCCCTGGGCTAAGGCGAGGGCTCCCCTAGCCTCCAGGCGAGGGCACCCCTAGGCTTTAGGCTAGGGCTCCCCTGGGCTAAGGCGAGGGCTCCCCTAGCCTCCAGGCGAGGGCACCCCTAGGCTTTAGGCTAGGGCTCCCCTGGGCTAAGGCGAGGGCTCCCCTAGCCTCCAGGCGAGGGCACCCCTAGGCTTTAGGCTAGGGCTCCCCTGGGCTAAGGCGAGGGCTCCCCTAGCCTCCAGGCGAGGGCACCCCTAGGCTTTAGGCTAGGGCTCCCCTGGGCTCAGGCGAGGGCTCCCCTAGCCTCCAGGCGAGGGCACCCCTAGGCTTTAGGCTAGGGCTCCCCTGGGCTCAGGCGAGGGCTCCCCTAGCCTCCAGGCGAGGGCACCCCTAGGCTTTAGGCTAGGGCTCCCCTGGGCTCAGGCGAGGGCTCCCCTAGCCTCCAGGCGAGGGCACCCCTAGGCTTTAGGCTAGGGCTCCCCTGGGCTCAGGCGAGGGCTCCCCTAGCCTCCAGGCGAGGGCACCCCTAGGCTTTAGGCTAGGGCTCCCTGGGCTCAGGCGAGGGCTCCCCTAGCCTCCAGGCGAGGGCACCCCTAGGCTTTAGGCTAGGGCTCCCCTGGGCTCAGGCGAGGGCTCCCCTAGCCTCCAGGCGAGGGCACCCCTAGGCTTTAGGCTAGGGCTCCCCTGGGCTCAGGCGAGGGCTCCCCTAGCCTCCAGGCGAGGGCACCCCTAGGCTTTAGGCTAGGGCTCCCCTGGGCTCAGGCGAGGGCTCCCCTAGCCTCCAGGCGAGGGCACCCCTAGGCTTTAGGCTAGGGCTCCCCTGGGCTAAGGCGAGGGCTCCCCTAGCCTTCCAGGCGAGGGCACCCTAGGCTTTAGGCTAGGGCTCCCCTGGGCTAAGGCGAGGGCTCCCCTAGCCTTCAGGCGAGGGCACCCCTAGGCTTTAGGCTAGGGCTCCCCTGGGCTAAGGCGAGGGCTCCCCTAGCCTTCAGGCGAGGGCACCCCTAGGCTTTAGGCTAGGGCTCCCCTGGGCTAAGGCGAGGGCTCCCCTAGCCTTCAGGCGAGGGCACCCCTAGGCTTTAGGCTAGGGCTCCCCCGGGCTAAGGCGAGGGCTCCCCTAGCCTTCAGGCGAGGGCACCCCTAGGCTTTAGGCTAGGGCTCCCCCGGGCTAAGGCGAGGGCTCCCCTAGCCTTCAGGCGAGGGCACCCCTAGGCTTTAGGCTAGGGCTCCCCCGGGCTAAGGCGAGGGCTCCCCTAGCCTTCAGGCGAGGGCACCCCTAGGCTTTAGGCTAGGGCTCCCCCGGGCTAAGGCGAGGGCTCCCCTAGCCTTCAGGCGAGGGCACCCCTAGGCTTTAGGCTAGGGCTCCCCCGGGCTAAGGCGAGGGCTCCCCTAGCCTTCAGGCGAGGGCACCCCTAGGCTTTAGGCTAGGGCTCCCCCGGGCTAAGGCGAGGGCTCCCCTAGCCTTCAGGCGAGGGCACCCCTAGGCTTTAGGCTAGGGCTCCCCCGGGCTAAGGCGAGGGCTCCCCTAGCCTTCAGGCGAGGGCACCCCTAGGCTTTAGGCTAGGGCTCCCCCGGGCTAAGGCGAGGGCTCCCCTAGCCTTCAGGCGAGGGCACCCCTAGGCTTTAGGCTAGGGCTCCCCCGGGCTAAGGCGAGGGCTCCCCTAGCCTTCAGGCGAGGGCACCCCTAGGCTTTAGGCTAGGGCTCCCCCGGGCTAAGGCGAGGGCTCCCCTAGCCTTCAGGCGAGGGCACCCCTAGGCTTTAGGCTAGGGCTCCCCCGGGCTAAGGCGAGGGCTCCCCTAGCCTTCAGGCGAGGGCACCCCTAGGCTTTAGGCTAGGGCTCCCCCGGGCTAAGGCGAGGGCTCCCCTAGCCTTCAGGCGAGGGCACCCCTAGGCTTTAGGCTAGGGCTCCCCCGGGCTAAGGCGAGGGCTCCCCTAGCCTTCAGGCGAGGGCACCCCTAGGCTTTAGGCTAGGGCTCCCCCGGGCTAAGGCGAGGGCTCCCCTAGCCTTCAGGCGAGGGCACCCCTAGGCTTTAGGCTAGGGCTCCCCCGGGCTAAGGCGAGGGCTCCCCTAGCCTTCAGGCGAGGGCACCCCTAGGCTTTAGGCTAGGGCTCCCCCGGGCTAAGGCGAGGGCTCCCCTAGCCTTCAGGCGAGGGCACCCCTAGGCTTTAGGCTAGGGCTCCCCCGGGCTAAGGCGAGGGCTCCCCTAGCCTTCAGGCGAGGGCACCCCTAGGCTTTAGGCTAGGGCTCCCCCGGGCTAAGGCGAGGGCTCCCCTAGCCTTCAGGCGAGGGCACCCCTAGGCTTTAGGCTAGGGCTCCCCCGGGCTAAGGCGAGGGCTCCCCTAGCCTTCAGGCGAGGGCACCCCTAGGCTTTAGGCTAGGGCTCCCCCGGGCTAAGGCGAGGGCTCCCCTAGCCTTCAGGCGAGGGCACCCCTAGGCTTTAGGCTAGGGCTCCCCCGGGCTAAGGCGAGGGCTCCCCTAGCCTTCAGGCGAGGGCACCCCTAGGCTTTAGGCTAGGGCTCCCCCGGGCTAAGGCGAGGGCTCCCCTAGCCTTCAGGCGAGGGCACCCCTAGGCTTTAGGCTAGGGCTCCCCCGGGCTAAGGCGAGGGCTCCCCTAGCCTTCAGGCGAGGGCACCCCTAGGCTTTAGGCTAGGGCTCCCCCGGGCTAAGGCGAGGGCTCCCCTAGCCTTCAGGCGAGGGCACCCCTAGGCTTTAGGCTAGGGCTCTCCCGGGCTAAGGCGAGGGCTCCCCTAGCCTTCAGGCGAGGGCACCCCTAGGCTTTAGGCTAGGGCTCCCCTGGGCTAAGGCGAGGGCTCCCCTAGCCTTCAGGCGAGGGCACCCCTAGGCTTTAGGCTAGGGCTCCCCTGGGCTAAGGCGAGGGCTCCCCTAGCCTTCAGGCGAGGGCACCCCTAGGCTTTAGGCTAGGGCTCCCCTGGGCTAAGGCGAGGGCTCCCCTAGCCTTCAGGCGAGGGCACCCCTAGGCTTTAGGCTAGGGCTCCCCTGGGCTAAGGCGAGGGCTCCCCTAGCCTTCAGGCGAGGGCACCCCTAGGCTTTAGGCTAGGGCTCCCCTGGGCTAAGGCGAGGGCTCCCCTAGCCTTCAGGCGAGGGCACCCCTAGGCTTTAGGCTAGGGCTCCCCTGGGCTAAGGCGAGGGCTCCCCTAGCCTTCAGGCGAGGGCACCCCTAGGCTTTAGGCTAGGGCTCCCCTGGGCTAAGCCGAGGGCTCCCCTAGCCTTCAGGCGAGGGCACCCCTAGGCTTTAGGCTAGGGCTCCCCTGGGCTAAGGCGAGGGCTCCCCTAGCCTTCAGGCGAGGGCACCCCTAGGCTTTAGGCTAGGGCTCCCCTGGGCTAAGGCGAGGGCTCCCCTAGCCTTCAGGCGAGGGCACCCCTAGGCTTTAGGCTAGGGCTCCCCTGGGCTAAGGCGAGGGCTCCCCTAGCCTTCAGGCGAGGGCACCCCTAGGCTTTAGGCTAGGGCTCCCCTGGGCTAAGGCGAGGGCTCCCCTAGCCTTCAGGCGAGGGCACCCCTAGGCTTTAGGCCTAGGGCTCCCCTGGGCTAAGGCGAGGGCTCCCCTAGCCTTCAGGCGAGGGCACCCCTAGGCTTTAGGCTAGGGCTCCCCTGGGCTAAGGCGAGGGCTCCCCTAGCCTTCAGGCGAGGGCACCCCTAGGCTTTAGGCTAGGGCTCCCCTGGGCTAAGGCGAGGGCTCCCCTAGCCTTCAGGCGAGGGCACCCCTAGGCTTTAGGCTAGGGCTCCCCTGGGCTAAGGCGAGGGCTCCCCTAGCCTTCAGGCGAGGGCACCCCTAGGCTTTAGGCTAGGGCTCCCCTGGGCTAAGGCGAGGGCTCCCCTAGCCTTCAGGCGAGGGCACCCCTAGGCTTTAGGCTAGGGCTCCCCTGGGCTAAGGCGAGGGCTCCCCTAGCCTTCAGGCGAGGGCACCCCTAGGCTTTAGGCTAGGGCTCCCCTGGGCTAAGGCGAGGGCTCCCCTAGCCTTCAGGCGAGGGCACCCCTAGGATTTAGGCTAGGGCTCCCCTGGGCTAAGGCGAGGGCTCCCCTAGCCTTCAGGCGAGGGCACCCCTAGGCTTTAGGCTAGGGCTCCCCTGGGCTAAGGCGAGGGCTCCCCTAGCCTTCAGGCGAGGGCACCCCTAGGCTTTAGGCTAGGGCTCCCCTGGGCTAAGGCGAGGGCTCCCCTAGCCTTCAGGCGAGGGCACCCCTAGGCTTTAGGCTAGGGCTCCCCTGGGCTAAGGCGAGGGCTCCCCTAGCCTATAGGCGAGGGCACCCCTAGGCTTTAGGCTAGGGCTCCCCTGGGCTAAGGCGAGGGCTCCCCTAGCCTTCAGGCGAGGGCACCCCTAGGCTTTAGGCTAGGGCTCCCCTGTGCTAAGGCGAGGGCTCCCCTAGCCTTCAGGCGAGGGCACCCCTAGGCTTTTGGCTTGGGCTCCCCTGGGCTAAGGCGAGGGCTCCCCTAGCCTTCAGGCGAGGGCACCCCTAGGCTTTAGGCTAGGGCTCCCCTGGGCTAAGGCGAGGGCTCCCCTAGCCTTCAGGCGAGGGCACCCCTAGGCTTTAGGCTAGGGCTCCCCTGGGCTAAGGCGAGGGCTCCCCTAGCCTTCAGGCGAGGGCACCCCTAGGCTTTAGGCTAGGGCTCCCCTGGGCTAAGGCGAGGGCTCCCCTAGCCTTCAGGCAAGGGCACCCCTAGGCTTTAGGCTAGGGCTCCCCTGGGCTAAGGCGAGGGCTCCCCTAACCTTCAGGCGAGGGCACCCCTAGGCTTTAGGCTAGGGCTCCCCTGGGCTAAGGCGAGGGCTCCCCTAGCCTTCAGGCGAGGGCACCCCTAGGCTTTAGGCTAGGGCTCCCCTGGGCTAAGGCGAGGGCTCCCCTAGCCTTCAGGCGAGGGCACCCCTAGGCTTTAGGCTAGGGCTCCCCTGGGCTAAGGCGTGGGCTCCCCTAGCCTTCAGGCGAGGGCACCCCTAGGCTTTAGGCTAGGGCTCCCCTGGGCTAAGGCGAGGGCTCCCCTAGCCTTCAGGCGAGGGCACCCCTAGGCTTTAGGCTAGGGCTCCCCTGGGCTAAGGCGAGGGCTCCCCTAGCCTTCAGGCGAGGGCACCCCTAGGCTTTAGGCTAGGGCTCCCCTGGGCTAAGGCGAGGGCTCCCCTAGCCTTCAGGCGAGGGCACCCCTAGGCTTTAGGCTAGGGCTCCCCTGGGCTAAGGCGAGGGCTCCCCTAGTCTTCAGGCGAGGGCACCCCTAGGCTTTAGGCTAGGGCTCCCCTGGGCTAAGGCGAGGGCTCCCCTAGCCTTCAGGCGAGGGCACCCCTAGGCTTTAGGCTAGGGCTCCCCTGGGCTAAGGCGAGGGCTCCCCTAGCCTTCAGGCGAGGGCACCCCTAGGCTTTAGGCTAGGGCTCCCCTGGGCTAAGGCGAGGGCTCCCCTAGCCTTCAGGCGAGGGCACCCCTAGGCTTTAGCCTAGGGCTCCCCTGGGCTAAGGCGAGGGCTCCCCTAGCCTTCAGGCGAGGGCACCCCTAGGCTTTAGGCTAGGGCTCCCCTGGGCTAAGGCGAGGGCTCCCCTAGCCTTCAGGCGAGGGCACCCCTAGGCTTTAGGCTAGGGCTCCCCTGGGCTAAGGCGAGGGCTCCCCTAGCCTTCAGGCGAGGGCACCCCTAGGCTTTAGGCTAGGGCTCCCCTGGGCTAAGGCGAGGGCTCCCCTAGCCTTCAGGCGAGGGCACCCCTAGGCTTTAGGCTAGGGCTCCCCTGGGCTAAGGCGAGGGCTCCCCTAGCCTTCAGGCGAGGGCACCCCTAGGCTTTAGGCTAGGGCTCCCCTGGGCTAAGGCGAGGGCTCCCCTAGCCTTCAGGCGAGGGCACCCCTAGGCTTTAGGCTAGGGCTCCCCTGGGCTAAGGCGAGGGCTCCCCTAGCCTTCAGGCGAGGGCACCCCTAGGCTTTAGGCTAGGGCTCCCCTGGGCTAAGGCGAGGGCTCCCCTAGCCTTCAGGCGAGGGCACCCCTAGGCTTTAGGCTAGGGCTCCCCTGGGCTAAGGCGAGGGCTCCCCTAGCCTTCAGGCGAGGGCACCCCTAGGCTTTAGGCTAGGGCTCCCCTGGGCTAAGGCGAGGGCTCCCCTAGCCTTCAGGCGAGGGCACCCCTAGGCTTTAGGCTAGGGCTCCCCTGGGCTAAGGCGAGGGCTCCCCTAGCCTATAGGCGAGGGCACCCCTAGGCTTTAGGCTAGGGCTCCCCTGGGCTAAGGCGAGGGCTCCCCTAGCCTTCAGGCGAGGGCACCCCTAGGCTTTAGGCTAGGGCTCCCCTGTGCTAAGGCGAGGGCTCCCCTAGCCTTCAGGCGAGGGCACCCCTAGGCTTTTGGCTTGGGCTCCCCTGGGCTAAGGCGAGGGCTCCCCTAGCCTTCAGGCGAGGGCACCCCTAGGCTTTAGGCTAGGGCTCCCCTGGGCTAAGGCGAGGGCTCCCCTAGCCTTCAGGCGAGGGCACCCCTAGGCTTTAGGCTAGGGCTCCCCTGGGCTAAGGCGAGGGCTCCCCTAGCCTTCAGGCGAGGGCACCCCTAGGCTTTAGGCTAGGGCTCCCCTGGGCTAAGGCGAGGGCTCCCCTAGCCTTCAGGCGAGGGCACCCCTAGGCTTTAGTCTAGGGCTCCCCTGGGCTAAGGCGAGGGCTCCCCTAACCTTCAGGCGAGGGCACCCCTAGGCTTTAGGCTAGGGCTCCCCTGGGCTAAGGCGAGGGCTCCCCTAGCCTTCAGGCGAGGGCACCCCTAGGCTTTAGGCTAGGGCTCCCCTGGGCTAAGGCGAGGGCTCCCCTAGCCTTCAGGCGAGGGCACCCCTAGGCTTTAGGCTAGGGCTCCCCTGGGCTAAGGCGTGGGCTCCCCTAGCCTTCAGGCGAGGGCACCCCTAGGCTTTAGGCTAGGGCTCCCCTGGGCTAAGGCGAGGGCTCCCCTAGCCTTCAGGCGAGGGCACCCCTAGGCTTTAGGCTAGGGCTCCCCTGGGCTAAGGCGAGGGCTCCCCTAGCCTTCAGGCGAGGGCACCCCTAGGCTTTAGGCTAGGGCTCCCCTGGGCTAAGGCGAGGGCTCCCCTAGCCTTCAGGCGAGGGCACCCCTAGGCTTTAGGCTAGGGCTCCCCTGGGCTAAGGCGAGGGCTCCCCTAGCCTTCAGGCGAGGGCACCCCTAGGCTTTAGGCTAGGGCTCCCCTGGGCTAAGGCGAGGGCTCCCCTAGTCTTCAGGCGAGGGCACCCCTAGGCTTTAGGCTAGGGCTCCCCTGGGCTAAGGCGTGGGCTCCCCTAGCCTTCAGGCGAGGGCACCCCTAGGCTTTAGGCTAGGGCTCCCCTGGGCTAAGGCGAGGGCTCCCCTAGCCTTCAGGCGAGGGCACCCCTAGGCTTTAGGCTAGGGCTCCCCTGGGCTAAGGCGAGGGCTCCCCTAGCCTTCAGGCGAGGGCACCCCTAGGCTTTAGGCTAGGGCTCCCCTGGGCTAAGGCGAGGGCTCCCCTAGCCTTCAGGCGAGGGCACCCCTAGGCTTTAGGCTAGGGCTCCCCTGGGCTAAGGCGAGGGCTCCCCTAGCCTTCAGGCGAGGGCACCCCTAGGCTTTAGGCTAGGGCTCCCCTGGGCTAAGGCGAGGGCTCCCCTAGCCTTCAGGCGAGGGCACCCCTAGGCTTTAGGCTAGGGCTCCCCTGGGCTAAGGCGAGGGCTCCCCTAGCCTTCAGGCGAGGGCACCCCTAGGCTTTAGGCTAGGGCTCCCCTGGGCTAAGGCGAGGGCTCCCCTAGCCTTCAGGCGAGGGCACCCCTAGGCTTTAGGCTAGGGCTCCCCTGGGCTAAGGCGAGGGCTCCCCTAGCCTTCAGGCGAGGGCACCCCTAGGCTTTAGGCTAGGGCTCCCCTGGGCTAAGGCGAGGGCTCCCCTAGCCTTCAGGCGAGGGCACCCCTAGGCTTTAGGCTAGGGCTCCCCTGGGCTAAGGCGAGGGCTCCCCTAGCCTTCAGGCGAGGGCACCCCTAGGCTTTAGGCTAGGGCTCCCCTGGGCTAAGGCGAGGGCTCCCCTAGCCTTCAGGCTAGGGCACCCCTAGGCTTTAGGCTAGGGCTCCCCTGGGCTAAGGCGAGGGCTGCCCTAGCCTTCAGGCGAGGGCACCCCTAGGCTTTAGGCTAGGGCTCCCCTAGGCTAAGGCGAGGGCTGCCCTAGCCTTCAGGCGAGGGCACCCCTAGGCTTTAGGCTAGGGCTACCCTAGGCTAAGGCGAGGGCTGCCCTAGCCTTCAGGCGAGGGCACCCCTAGGCTTTAGGCTAGGGCTCCCCTAGGCTAAGGCGAGGGCTGCCCTAGCCTTCAGGCGAGGGCACCCCTAGACTTTAGGCTCCCCTAGGCTAAGGCGAGGGCTCCCCTAGCCTTCAGGCGAGGGCACCCCTAGGCTTTAGGCTCCCCTAGGCTAAGGCGAGGGCTCCCCTAGCCTTCAGGCTAGGGCACCCCTAGGCTTTAGGCTCCCCTAGGCTAAGGCGAGGGTTCCCCTAGCCTTCAGGCTAGGGCACCCCTAGGCTTTAGGCTAGGGCTCCCCTAGGCTAAGGCGAGGGCTCCCCTAGCCTTCAGGCTAGGGCACCCCTAGGCTTTAGGCTCCCCTAGGCTAAGGCGAGGGCTCCCCTAGCCTTCAGGGTAGGGCACCCCTAGGCTTTAGGCTCCCCTAGGCTAAGGCGAGGGCTCCCCTAGCCTTCAGGCTAGGGCACCCCTAGGCTTTAGGCTCCCCTAGGCTAAGGCGAGGGCTCCCCTAGCCTTCATTCTAGGGCACCCCTAGGCTTTAGGCTCCCCTAGGCTAAGGCGAGGGCTCCCCTAGCCTTCAGGCTAGGGCACCCCTAGGCTTTAGGCTCCCCTAGGCTAAGGCGAGAGCTCCCCTAGGCTAAGTCGAGGGCTCCCCTAGCCTTCAGGCTAGGGCACCCCTAGGCTTTAGGCTCCCCTAGGCTAAGGCGAGGGCTCCCCTAGCCTTCAGGCTAGGGCACCCCTAGGCTTTAGGCTCCCCTAGGCTAAGGCGAGGGCTCCCCTAGCCTTCAGGCTAGGGCACCCCTAGGCTTTAGGCTCCCCTAGGCTAAGGCGAGAGCTCCCCTAGGCTAAGTCGAGGGCTCCCCTAGCCTTCAGGCTAGGGCACCCCTAGGCTTTAGGCTCCCCTAGGCTAAGGCGAGGGCTCCCCTAGCCTTCAGGCTAGGGCACCCCTAGGCTTTAGGCTCCCCTAGGCTAAGGCGAGGGCTCCCCTAGCCTTCAGGCTAGGGCACCCCTAGGCTTTAGGCTAGGGCTCCCCTAGGCTAAGGCGAGGGCTCCCCTAGCCTTCAGGCTAGGGCACCCCTAGGCTTTAGGCTCCCCTAGGCTAAGGCGAGGGCTCCCCTAGCCTTCAGGCTAGGGCACCCCTAGGCTTTAGGCTAGGGCTCACCTAGGCTAAGGCGAGGGCTCCCCTAGCCTTCAGGCTAGGGCACCCCTAGGCTTTAGGCTCCCCTAGGCTAAGGCGAGGGCTCCCCTAGCCTTCAGGCTAGGGCACCCCTAGGCTTTAGGCTAGGGCTCCCCTAGGCTAAGGCGAGGGCTCCCCTAGCCTTCAGGCTAGGGCACCCCTAGGCTTTAGGCTAGGGCTCCCCTAGGCTAAGGCGAGGGCTCCCCTAGCCTTCAGGCTAGGTCACCCCTAGGCTTTAGGCTCCCCTAGGCTAAGGCGAGGGCTCCCCTAGCCTTCAGGCTAGGGCACCCCTAGGCTTTAGGCTAGGGCTCCCCTAGGCTAAGGCGAGGGCTCCCCTAGCCTTCAGGCTAGGGCACCCCTAGGCTTTAGGCTCCCCTAGGCTAAGGCGAGGGCTCCCCTAGCCTTCAGGCTAGGGCACCCCTAGGCTTTAGGCTAGGGCTCCCCTAGGCTAAGGCGAGGGCTCCCCTAGCCTTCAGGCAAGGGCACCCCTATGCTTTAGGCTCCCCTAGGCTAAGGCGAGGGCTCCCCTAGCCTTCAGGCTAGGGCACCCGTAGGCTTTAGGCTAGGGCTCCCCTAGGCTAAGGCGAGGGCTCCCCTAGCCTTCAGGCTAGGGCACCCCTAGGCTTTAGGCTCCCCTAGGCTAAGGCGAGGGCTCCCCTAGCCTTCAGGCTAGGGCACCCCTAGGCTTTAGGCTAGGGCTCCCCTAGGCTAAGGCGAGGGCTCCCCTAGCCTTCAGGCTAGGGCACCCCTAGGCTTTAGGCTCCCCTAGGCTAAGGCGAGGGCTCCCCTAGCCTTCAGGCTAGGGCACCCCTAGGCTTTAGGCTAGGGCTCCCCTAGGCTAAGGCGAGGGATCCCCTAGCCTTCAGGCTAGGGCACCCCTAGGCTTTAGGCTCCCCTAGGCTAAGGCGAGGGCTCCCCTAGCCTTCAGGCTAGGGCACCCCTAGGCTTTAGGCTAGGGCTCCCCTAGGCTAAGGCGAGGGCTCCCCTAGCCTTCAGGCTAGGGCACCCCTAGGCTTTAGGCTCCCCTAGGCTAAGGCGAGGGCTCCCCTAGCCTTCAGGCTAGGGCACCCCTAGGCTTTAGGCTAGGGCTCCCCTAGGCTAAGGCGAGGGCTCCCCTAGCCTTCAGGCTAGGGCACCCCTAGGCTTTAGGCTCCCCTAGGCTAAGGCGAGGGCACCCCTAGCCTTCAGGCTAGGGCACCCCTAGGCTTTAGGCTAGGGCTCCCCTAGGCTAAGGCGAGGGCTCCCCTAGCCTTCAGGCTAGGGCACCCCTAGGCTTTAGGCTCCCCTAGGCTAAGGCGAGAGCTCCCCTAGCCTTCAGGCTAGGGCACCCCTAGGCTTTAGGCTAGGGCTCCCCTAGGCTAAGGCGAGGGCTCCCCTAGCCTTCAGGCTAGGGCACCCCTAGGCTTTAGGCTCCCCTAGGCTAAGGCGAGGGCTCCCCTAGCCTTCAGGCTAGGGCACCCCTAGGCTTTAGGCTAGGGCTCCCCTAGGCTAAGGCGAGGGCTCCCCTAGCCTTCAGGCTAGGGCACCCCTAGGCTTTAGGCTCCCCTAGGCTAAGGCGAGGGCTCCCCTAGCCTTCAGGCTAGGGCACCCCTAGGCTTTAGGCTAGGGCTCCCCTAGGCTAAGGCGAGGGCTCCCCTAGCCTTCAGGCTAGGGCACCCCTAGGCTTTAGGCTCCCCTAGGCTAAGGCGAGGGCTCCCCTAGCATTCAGGCTAGGGCACCCCTAGGCTTTAGGCTAGGGCTCCCCTAGGCTAAGGCGAGGGCTCCCCTAGCCTTCAGGCTAGGGCACCCCTAGGCTTTAGGCTCCCCTAGGCTAAGGCGAGGGCTCCCCTAGCCTTCAGGCTAGGGCACCCCTAGGCTTTAGGCTAGGGCTCCCCTAGGCTAAGGCGAGGGCTCCCCTAGCCTTCAGGCTAGGGCACCCCTAGGCTTTAGGCTCCCCTAGGCTAAGGCGAGGGCTCCCCTAGCCTTCAGGCTAGGGCACCCCTAGGCTTTAGGCTAGGGCTCCCCTAGGCTAAGGCGAGGGCTCCCCTAGCCTTCAGGCTAGGGCACCCCTAGGCTTTAGGCTCCCCTAGGCTAAGGCGAGGGCTCCCCTAGCCTTCAGGCTAGGGCACCCCTAGGCTTTAGGCTAGGGCTCCCCTAGGCTAAGTCGAGGGCTCCCCTAGCCTTCAGGCTAGGGCACCCCTAGGCTTTAGGCTCCCCTAGGCTAAGGCGAGGGCTCCCCTAGCCTTCAGGCTAGGGCAGCCCTAGGCTTTAGGCTAGGGCTCCCCTAGGCTAAGGCGAGGGATCCCCTAGCCTTCAGGCTAGGGCACCCCTAGGCTTTAGGCTCCCCTAGGCTAAGGCGAGGGCTCCCCTAGCCTTCAGGCTAGGGCACCCCTAGGCTTTAGGCTAGGGCTCCCCTAGGCTAAGGCGAGGGTTCCCCTAGCCTTCAGGCTAGGGCACCCCTAGGCTTTAGGCTCCCCTAGGCTAAGGCGTGGGCTCCCCTAGCCTTCAGGCTAGGGCACCCCTAGGCTTTAGGCTAGGGCTCCCCTAGGCTAAGGCGAGGGCTCCCCTAGCCTTCAGGCTAGGGCACCCCTAGGCTTTAGGCTCCCCTAGGCTAAGGCGAGGGCACCCCTAGCCTTCAGGCTAGGGCACCCCTAGGCTTTAGGCTAGGGCTCCCCTAGGCTAAGGCGAGGGCT
Organism: Tenrec ecaudatus; assembly: GCF_050624435.1. Lineage (NCBI taxonomy): Eukaryota > Metazoa > Chordata > Mammalia > Afrosoricida > Tenrecidae > Tenrec > Tenrec ecaudatus. The sequence goes on from NW_027457835.1 coordinate 12,390, forward strand.
CCCCTAGCCTTCAGGCTAGGGCACCCCTAGGCTTTAGGCTCCCCTAGGCTAAGGCGAGGGCTCCCCTAGCCTTCAGGCTAGGGCACCCCTAGGCTTTAGGCTAGGGCTCCCCTAGGCTAAGGCGAGGGCTCCCCTAGCCTTCAGGCTAGGGCACCCCTAGGCTTTAGGCTCCCCTAGGCTAAGGCGAGGGCTCCCCTAGCCTTCAGGCTAGGGCACCCCTAGGCTTTAGGCTAGGGCTCCCCTAGGCTAAGGCGAGGGCTCCCCTAGCCTTCAGGCTAGGGCACCCCTAGGCTTTAGGCTCCCCTAGGCTAAGGCGAGGGCTCCCCTAGCCTTCAGGCTAGGGCACCCCTAGGCTTTAGGCTAGGGCTCCCCTAGGCTAAGGCGAGGGCTCCCCTAGCCTTCAGGCTAGGGCACCCCTAGGCTTTAGGCTCCCCTAGGCTAAGGCGAGGGCTCCCCTAGCATTCAGGCTAGGGCACCCCTAGGCTTTAGGCTAGGGCTCCCCTAGGCTAAGGCGAGGGCTCCCCTAGCCTTCAGGCTAGGGCACCCCTAGGCTTTAGGCTCCCCTAGGCTAAGGCGAGGGCTCCCCTAGCCTTCAGGCTAGGGCACCCCTAGGCTTTAGGCTAGGGCTCCCCTAGGCTAAGGCGAGGGCTCCCCTAGCCTTCAGGCTAGGGCACCCCTAGGCTTTAGGCTCCCCTAGGCTAAGGCGAGGGCTCCCCTAGCCTTCAGGCTAGGGCAACCCTAGGCTTTAGGCTAGGGCTCCCCTAGGCTAAGGCGAGGGCTCCCCTAGCCTTCAGGCTAGGGCACCCCTAGGCTTTAGGCTCCCCTAGGCTAAGGCGAGGGCTCCCCTAGCCTTCAGGCTAGGGCACCTGTAGGCTTTAGGCTAGGGCTCCCCTAGGCTTAGGCGAGGGCTCCCCTAGCCTTCAGGCTAGGGCACCCCTAGGCTTTAGGCTCCCCTAGGCTAAGGCGAGGGCTCCCCTAGCCTTCAGGCTAGGGCACCCCTAGGCTTTAGGCTAGGGCTCCCCTAGGCTAAGGCGAGGGCTCCCCTAGCCTTCAGGCTAGGGCACCCCTAGGCTTTAGGCTCCCCTAGGCTAAGGCGAGGGCTCCCCTAGCCTTCAGGCTAGGGCACCCCTAGGCTTTAGGCTAGGGCTCCCCTAGGCTAAGGCGAGGGCTCCCCTAGCCTTCAGGCTAGGGCACCCCTAGGCTTTAGGCACCCCTAGGCTAAGGCGAGGGCTCCCCTAGCCTTCAGGCTAGGGCACCCCTAGGCTTTAGGCTAGGGCTCCCCTAGGCTAAGGCGAGGGCTCCCCTAGCCTTCAGGCTAGGGCACCCCTAGGCTTTAGGCTCCCCTAGGCTAATGCGAGGGCTCCCCTAGCCTTCAGGCTAGGGCACCCCTAGGCTTTAGGCTAGGGCTCCCCTAGGCTAAGGCGAGGGCTCCCCTAGCCTTCAGGCTAGGGCACCCCTAGGCTTTAGGCTCCCCTAGGCTAAGGCGTTGGCTCCCCTAGCCTTCAGGCTAGGGCACCCCTAGGCTTTAGGCTAGGGCTCCCCTAGGCTAAGGCGAGGGCTCCCCTAGCCTTCAGGCTAGGGCACCCCTTGGCTTTAGGCTCGCCTAGGCTAAGGCTAGGGCTCCCCTAGCCTTCAGGCTAGGGCACCCCTAGGCTTTAGGCTAGGGCTCCCCTAGGCTAAGGCTAGGGCTCCCCTAGCCTTCAGGCTAGGGCACCCCTAGGCTTTAGGCTCCCCTAGGCTAAGGCTAGGGCTCCCCTAGCCTTCAGGCTAGGGCACCCCTAGGCTTTAGGCTAGGGCTCCCCTAGGCTAAGGCTAGGGCTCCCCTAGCCTTCAGGCTAGGGCACCCCTAGGCTTTAGGCTCCCCTAGGCTAAGGCTAGGGCTCCCCTAGCCTTCAGGCTAGGGCACCCCTAGGCTTTAGGCTAGGGCTCCCCTAGGCTAAGGCTAGGGCTCCCCTAGCCTTCAGGCTAGGGCACCCCTAGGCTTTAGGCTCCCCTAGGCTAAGGCTAGGGCTCCCCTAGCCTTCAGGCTAGGGCACCCCTAGGCTTTAGGCTAGGGCTCCCCTAGGCTAAGGCTAGGGCTCCCCTAGCCTTCAGGCTAGGGCACCCCTAGGCTTTAGGCTCCCCTAGGCTAAGGCTAGGGCTCCCCTAGCCTTCAGGCTAGGGCACCCCTAGGCTTTAGGCTAGGGCTCCCCTAGGCTAAGGCTAGGGCTCCCCTAGCCTTCAGGCTAGGGCACCCCTAGGCTTTAGGCTCCCCTAGGCTAAGGCTAGGGCTCCCCTAGCCTTCAGGCTAGGGCACCCCTAGGCTTTAGGCTAGGGCTCCCCTAGGCTAAGGCTAGGGCTCCCCTAGCCTTCAGGCTAGGGCACCCCTAGGCTTTAAGCTCCCCTAGGCTAAGGCTAGGGCTCCCCTAGCCTTTAGGCTAGGGCACCCCTAGGCTTTAGGCTAGGGCTCCCCTAGGCTAAGGCTAGGGCTCCCCTAGCCTTCAGGCTAGGGCACCCCTAGGCTTTAGGCTCCCCTAGGCTAAGGCTAGGGCTCCCCTAGCCTTCAGGCTAGGGCACCCCTAGGCTTTAGGCTAGGGCTCCCCTAGGCTAAGGCTAGGGCTCCCCTAGCCTTCAGGCTAGGGCACCCCTAGGCTTTAGGCTCCCCTAGGCTAAGGCTAGGGCTCCCCTAGCCTTCAGGCTAGGGCAACCCTAGGCTTTAGGCTAGGGCTCCCCTAGGCTAAGGCTAGGGCTCCCTTAGCCTTCAGGCTAGGGCACCCCTAGGCTTTAGGCTCCCCTAGGCTAAGGCTAGGGCTCCCCTAGCCTTCAGGCTAGGGCACCCCTAGGCTTTAGGCTAGCGCTCCCCTAGGCTAAGGCTCGGGCTCCCCTAGCCTTCAGGCTAGGGCACCCCTAGGCTTTAGGCTCCCCTAGGCTAAGGCTAGGGCTCCCCTAGCCTTCAGGCTAGGGCACCCCTAGGCTTTAGGCTAGGGCTCCCCTAGGCTAAGGCTAGGGCTCCCCTAGCCTTCAGGCTAGGGCACCCCTAGGCTTTAGGCTCCCCTAGGCTAAGGCTAGGGCTCCCCTAGCCTTCAGGCTAGGGCACCCCTAGGCTTTAGGCTAGGGCTCCCCTAGGCTAAGGCTAGGGCTCCCCTAGCCTTCAGGCTAGGGCACCCCTAGGCTTTAGGCTCCCCTAGGCTAAGGCTAGGGCTCCCCTAGCCTTCAGGCTAGGGCACCCCTATGCTTTAGGCTCCCCTAGGCTAAGGCTAGGGCTCCCCTAGCCTTCAGGCTAGGGCACCCCTAGGCTTTAGGCTCCCCTAGGCTAAGGCTAGGGCTCCCCTAGCCTTCAGGCTAGGGCACCCCTAGGCTTTAGGCTAGGGCTCCCCTAGGCTAAGGCTAGGGCTCCCCTAGCCTTCAGGCTAGGGCACCCCTAGGCTTTAGGCTCCCCTAGGCTAAGGCTAGGGCTCCCCTAGCCTTCAGGCTAGGGCACCCCTAGGCTTTAGGCTAGGGCTCCCCTAGGCTAAGGCTAGGGCTCCCCTAGCCTTCAGGCTAGGGCACCCCTAGGCTTTAGGCTCCCCTAGGCTAAGGCTAGGGCTCCCCTAGCCTTCAGGCTAGGGCACCCCTAGGCTTTAGGCTAGGGCTCCCCTAGGCTAAGGCTAGGGCTCCCCTAGCCTTCAGGCTAGGGCACCCCTAGGCTTTAGGCTCCCCTAGGCTAAGGCTAGGGCTCCCCTAGCCTTCAGGCTAGGGCACCCCTAGGCTTTAGGTAGGGCTCCCCTAGGCTAAGGCTAGGGCTCCCCTAGCCTTCAGGCTAGGGCACCCCTAGGCTTTAGGCTCCCCTAGGCTAAGGCTAGGGCTCCCCTAGCCTTCAGGCTAGGGCACCCCTAGGCTTTAGGCTAGGGCTCCCCTAGGCTAAGGCTAGGGCTCCCCTAGCCTTCAGGCTAGGGCACCCCTAGGCTTTAGGCTCCCCTAGGCTAAGGCTAGGGCTCCCCTAGCCTTCAGGCTAGGGCACCCCTAGGCTTTAGGCTAGGGCTCCCCTAGGCTAAGGCTAGGGCTCCCCTAGCCTTCAGGCTAGGGCACCCCTAAGCTTTAGGCTCCCCTAGGCTAAGGCTAGGGCTCCCCTAGCCTTCAGGCTAGGGCACCCCTAGGCTTTAGGCTAGGGCTCCCCTAGGCTAAGGCTAGGGCTCCCCTAGCCTTCAGGCTAGGGCACCCCTAGGCTTTAGGCTCCCCTAGGCTAAGGCTAGGGCTCCCCTAGCCTTCAGGCTAGGGCACCCCTAGGCTTTAGGCTAGGGCTCCCCTAGGCTAAGGCTAGGGCTCCCCTAACCTTCAGGCTAGGGCACCCCTAGGCTTTAGGCTCCCCTAGGCTAAGGCTAGGGCTCCCCTAGCCTTCAGGCTAGGGCACCCCTAGGCTTTAGGCTAGGGCTCCCCTAGGCTAAGGCTAGGGCTCCCCTAGCCTTCAGGCTAGGGCACCCCTAGGCTTTAGGCTCCCCTAGGCTAAGGCTAGGGCTCCCCTAGCCTTCAGGCTAGGGCACCCCTAGGCTTTAGGCGAGGGCTCCCCTAGCCTTCAGGCGAGGGCACCCCTCGGCTTTGGGCTAGGGCTCCCCTAGGCTAAGGCGAGGGCTCCCCTAGCCTTCAGGCGAGGGCACCCCTCGGCTTTGGGCTAGGGCTCCCCTAGGCTAAGGCGAGGGCTCCCCTAGCCTTCAGGCGAGGGCACCCCTCGGCTTTGGGCTAGGGCTCCCCTAGGCTAAGGCGAGGGCTCCCCTAGCCTTCAGGCGAGGGCACCCCTCGGCTTTGGGCTAGGGCTCCCCTAGGCTAAGGCGAGGGCTCCCCTAGCCTTCAGGCGAGGGCACCCCTCGGCTTTGGGCTAGGGCTCCCCTAGGCTAAGGCGAGGGCTCCCCTAGCCTTCAGGCGAGGGCACCCCTCGGCTTTGGGCTAGGGCTCCCCTAGGCTAAGGCGAGGGCTCCCCTAGCCTTCAGGCGAGGGCACCCCTCGGCTTTGGGCTAGGGCTCCCCTAGGCTAAGGCGAGGGCTCCCCTAGCCTTCAGGCGAGGGCACCCCTCGGCTTTGGGCTAGGGCTCCCCTAGGCTAAGGCGAGGGCTCCCCTAGCCTTCAGGCGAGGGCACCCCTCGGCTTTGGGCTAGGGCTCCCCTAGGCTAAGGCGAGGGCTCCCCTAGCCTTCAGGCGAGGGCACCCCTCGGCTTTGGGCTAGGGCTCCCCTAGGCTAAGGCGAGGGCTCCCCTAGCCTTCAGGCGAGGGCACCCCTCGGCTTTGGGCTAGGGCTCCCCTAGGCTAAGGCGAGGGCTCCCCTAGCCTTCAGGCGAGGGCACCCCTCGGCTTTGGGCTAGGGCTCCCCTAGGCTAAGGCGAGGGCTCCCCTAGCCTTCAGGCGAGGGCACCCCTCGGCTTTGGGCTAGGGCTCCCCTAGGCTAAGGCGAGGGCTCCCCTAGCCTTCAGGCGAGGGCACCCCTCGGCTTTGGGCTAGGGCTCCCCTAGGCTAAGGCGAGGGCTCCCCTAGCCTTCAGGCGAGGGCACCCCTCGGCTTTGGGCTAGGGCTCCCCTAGGCTAAGGCGAGGGCTCCCCTAGCCTTCAGGCGAGGGCACCCCTCGGCTTTGGGCTAGGGCTCCCCTAGGCTAAGGCGAGGGCTCCCCTAGCCTTCAGGCGAGGGCACCCCTCGGCTTTGGGCTAGGGCTCCCCTAGGCTAAGGCGAGGGCTCCCCTATCCTTCAGGCGAGGGCACCCCTCGGCTTTGGGCTAGGGCTCCCCTAGGCTAAGGCGAGGGCTCCCCTAGCCTTCAGGCGAGGGCACCCCTCGGCTTTGGGCTAGGGCTCCCCTAGGCTAAGGCGAGGGCTCCCCTAGGCTAAGGCGAGGGCTCCCCTAGCCTTCAGGCGAGGGCACCCCTCGGCTTTGGGCTAGGGCTCCCCTAGGCTAAGGCGAGGGCTCCCCTAGCCTTCAGGCGAGGGCACCCCTCGGCTTTGGGCTAGGGCTCCCCTAGGCTAAGGCGAGGGCTCCCCTAGCCTTCAGGCGAGGGCACCCCTCGGCTTTAGGCTAGGGCTCCCCTAGCCTTCAGGCGAGGGCACCACTAGGCTTTAGGCTAGGGCTCCCCTAGGCTAAGGCGAGGGCTCCCCTGGGCTAAGGCGAGGGCTCCCCTAGCCTTCAGGCGAGGGCACCCCTAGGCTTTGGGCTAGGGCTCCCCTGGGCTAAGGCGAGGGCTCCCCTAGCCTTCAGGCGAGGGCACCCCTCGGCTTTGGGCTAGGGCTCCCCTGGGCTAAGGCGAGGGCTCCCCTAGCCTTCAGGCGAGGGCACCCCTCGGCTTTGGGCTAGGGCTCCCCTGGGCTAAGGCGAGGGCTCCCCTAGCCTTCAGGCGAGGGCACCCCTCGGCTTTGGGCTAGGGCTCCCCTAGGCTAAGGCGAGGGCTCCCCTAGCCTTCAGGCGAGGGCACCCCTCGGCTTTGGGCTAGGGCTCCCCTAGGCTAAGGCGAGGGCTCCCCTAGCCTTCAGGCGAGGGCACCCCTCGGCTTTGGGCTAGGGCTCCCCTAGGCTAAGGCGAGGGCTCCCCTAGCCTTCAGGCGAGGGCACCCCTCGGCTTTGGGCTAGGGCTCCCCTAGGCTAAGGCGAGGGCTCCCCTAGCCTTCAGGCGAGGGCACCCCTCGGCTTTGGGCTAGGGCTCCCCTAGGCTAAGGCGAGGGCTCCCCTAGCCTTCAGGCGAGGGCACCCCTCGGCTTTGGGCTAGGGCTCCCCTAGGCTAAGGCGAGGGCTCCCCTAGCCTTCAGGCGAGGGCACCCCTCGGCTTTGGGCTAGGGCTCCCCTAGGCTAAGGCGAGGGCTCCCCTAGCCTTCAGGCGAGGGCACCCCTCGGCTTTGGGCTAGGGCTCCCCTAGGCTAAGGCGAGGGCTCCCCTAGCCTTCAGGCGAGGGCACCCCTCGGCTTTGGGCTAGGGCTCCCCTAGGCTAAGGCGAGGGCTCCCCTAGCCTTCAGGCGAGGGCACCCCTCGGCTTTGGGCTAGGGCTCCCCTAGGCTAAGGCGAGGGCTCCCCTAGCCTTCAGGCGAGGGCACCCCTCGGCTTTGGGCTAGGGCTCCCCTAGGCTAAGGCGAGGGCTCCCCTAGCCTTCAGGCGAGGGCACCCCTCGGCTTTGGGCTAGGGCTCCCCTAGGCTAAGGCGAGGGCTCCCCTAGCCTTCAGGCGAGGGCACCCCTCGGCTTTGGGCTAGGGCTCCCCTAGGCTAAGGCGAGGGCTCCCCTAGCCTTCAGGCGAGGGCACCCCTCGGCTTTGGGCTAGGGCTCCCCTAGGCTAAGGCGAGGGCTCCCCTAGCCTTCAGGCGAGGGCACCCCTCGGCTTTGGGCTAGGGCTCCCCTAGGCTAAGGCGAGGGCTCCCCTAGCCTTCAGGCGAGGGCACCCCTCGGCTTTGGGCTAGGGCTCCCCTAGGCTAAGGCGAGGGCTCCCCTAGCCTTCAGGCGAGGGCACCCCTCGGCTTTGGGCTAGGGCTCCCCTAGGCTAAGGCGAGGGCTCCCCTAGCCTTCAGGCGAGGGCACCCCTCGGCTTTGGGCTAGGGCTCCCCTAGGCTAAGGCGAGGGCTCCCCTAGCCTTCAGGCGAGGGCACCCCTCGGCTTTGGGCTAGGGCTCCCCTAGGCTAAGGCGAGGGCTCCCCTAGCCTTCAGGCGAGGGCACCCCTCGGCTTTGGGCTAGGGCTCCCCTAGGCTAAGGCGAGGGCTCCCCTAGCCTTCAGGCGAGGGCACCCCTCGGCTTTGGGCTAGGGCTCCCCTAGGCTAAGGCGAGGGCTCCCCTAGCCTTCAGGCGAGGGCACCCCTCGGCTTTGGGCTAGGGCTCCCCTAGGCTAAGGCGAGGGCTCCCCTAGCCTTCAGGCGAGGGCACCCCTCGGCTTTGGGCTAGGGCTCCCCTAGGCTAAGGCGAGGGCTCCCCTAGCCTTCAGGCGAGGGCACCCCTCGGCTTTGGGCTAGGGCTCCCCTAGGCTAAGGCGAGGGCTCCCCTAGCCTTCAGGCGAGGGCACCCCTCGGCTTTGGGCTAGGGCTCCCCTAGGCTAAGGCGAGGGCTCCCCTAGCCTTCAGGCGAGGGCACCCCTCGGCTTTGGGCTAGGGCTCCCCTAGGCTAAGGCGAGGGCTCCCCTAGCCTTCAGGCGAGGGCACCCCTCGGCTTTGGGCTAGGGCTCCCCTAGGCTAAGGCGAGGGCTCCCCTAGCCTTCAGGCGAGGGCACCCCTCGGCTTTGGGCTAGGGCTCCCCTAGGCTAAGGCGAGGGCTCCCCTAGCCTTCAGGCGAGGGCACCCCTCGGCTTTGGGCTAGGGCTCCCCTAGGCTAAGGCGAGGGCTCCCCTAGCCTTCAGGCGAGGGCACCCCTCGGCTTTGGGCTAGGGCTCCCCTAGGCTAAGGCGAGGGCTCCCCTAGCCTTCAGGCGAGGGCACCCCTCGGCTTTGGGCTAGGGCTCCCCTAGGCTAAGGCGAGGGCTCCCCTAGCCTTCAGGCGAGGGCACCCCTCGGCTTTGGGCTAGGGCTCCCCTAGGCTAAGGCGAGGGCTCCCCTAGCCTTCAGGCGAGGGCACCCCTCGGCTTTGGGCTAGGGCTCCCCTAGGCTAAGGCGAGGGCTCCCCTAGCCTTCAGGCGAGGGCACCCCTCGGCTTTGGGCTAGGGCTCCCCTAGGCTAAGGCGAGGGCTCCCCTAGCCTTCAGGCGAGGGCACCCCTCGGCTTTGGGCTAGGGCTCCCCTAGGCTAAGGCGAGGGCTCCCCTAGCCTTCAGGCGAGGGCACCCCTCGGCTTTGGGCTAGGGCTCCCCTAGGCTAAGGCGAGGGCTCCCCTAGCCTTCAGGCGAGGGCACCCCTCGGCTTTGGGCTAGGGCTCCCCTAGGCTAAGGCGAGGGCTCCCCTAGCCTTCAGGCGAGGGCACCCCTCGGCTTTGGGCTAGGGCTCCCCTAGGCTAAGGCGAGGGCTCCCCTAGCCTTCAGGCGAGGGCACCCCTCGGCTTTGGGCTAGGGCTCCCCTAGGCTAAGGCGAGGGCTCCCCTAGCCTTCAGGCGAGGGCACCCCTCGGCTTTGGGCTAGGGCTCCCCTAGGCTAAGGCGAGGGCTCCCCTAGCCTTCAGGCGAGGGCACCCCTCGGCTTTGGGCTAGGGCTCCCCTAGGCTAAGGCGAGGGCTCCCCTAGCCTTCAGGCGAGGGCACCCCTCGGCTTTGGGCTAGGGCTCCCCTAGGCTAAGGCGAGGGCTCCCCTAGCCTTCAGGCGAGGGCACCCCTCGGCTTTGGGCTAGGGCTCCCCTAGGCTAAGGCGAGGGCTCCCCTAGCCTTCAGGCGAGGGCACCCCTCGGCTTTGGGCTAGGGCTCCCCTAGGCTAAGGCGAGGGCTCCCCTAGCCTTCAGGCGAGGGCACCCCTCGGCTTTGGGCTAGGGCTCCCCTAGGCTAAGGCGAGGGCTCCCCTAGCCTTCAGGCGAGGGCACCCCTCGGCTTTGGGCTAGGGCTCCCCTAGGCTAAGGCGAGGGCTCCCCTAGCCTTCAGGCGAGGGCACCCCTCGGCTTTGGGCTAGGGCTCCCCTAGGCTAAGGCGAGGGCTCCCCTAGCCTTCAGGCGAGGGCACCCCTCGGCTTTGGGCTAGGGCTCCCCTAGGCTAAGGCGAGGGCTCCCCTAGCCTTCAGGCGAGGGCACCCCTCGGCTTTGGGCTAGGGCTCCCCTAGGCTAAGGCGAGGGCTCCCCTAGCCTTCAGGCGAGGGCACCCCTCGGCTTTGGGCTAGGGCTCCCCTAGGCTAAGGCGAGGGCTCCCCTAGCCTTCAGGCGAGGGCACCCCTCGGCTTTGGGCTAGGGCTCCCCTAGGCTAAGGCGAGGGCTCCCCTAGCCTTCAGGCGAGGGCACCCCTCGGCTTTGGGCTAGGGCTCCCCTAGGCTAAGGCGAGGGCTCCCCTAGCCTTCAGGCGAGGGCACCCCTCGGCTTTGGGCTAGGGCTCCCCTAGGCTAAGGCGAGGGCTCCCCTAGCCTTCAGGCGAGGGCACCCCTCGGCTTTGGGCTAGGGCTCCCCTAGGCTAAGGCGAGGGCTCCCCTAGCCTTCAGGCGAGGGCACCCCTCGGCTTTGGGCTAGGGCTCCCCTAGGCTAAGGCGAGGGCTCCCCTAGCCTTCAGGCGAGGGCACCCCTCGGCTTTGGGCTAGGGCTCCCCTAGGCTAAGGCGAGGGCTCCCCTAGCCTTCAGGCGAGGGCACCCCTCGGCTTTGGGCTAGGGCTCCCCTAGGCTAAGGCGAGGGCTCCCCTAGCCTTCAGGCGAGGGCACCCCTCGGCTTTGGGCTAGGGCTCCCCTAGGCTAAGGCGAGGGCTCCCCTAGCCTTCAGGCGAGGGCACCCCTCGGCTTTGGGCTAGGGCTCCCCTAGGCTAAGGCGAGGGCTCCCCTAGCCTTCAGGCGAGGGCACCCCTCGGCTTTGGGCTAGGGCTCCCCTAGGCTAAGGCGAGGGCTCCCCTAGCCTTCAGGCGAGGGCACCCCTCGGCTTTGGGCTAGGGCTCCCCTAGGCTAAGGCGAGGGCTCCCCTAGCCTTCAGGCGAGGGCACCCCTCGGCTTTGGGCTAGGGCTCCCCTAGGCTAAGGCGAGGGCTCCCCTAGCCTTCAGGCGAGGGCACCCCTCGGCTTTGGGCTAGGGCTCCCCTAGGCTAAGGCGAGGGCTCCCCTAGCCTTCAGGCGAGGGCACCCCTCGGCTTTGGGCTAGGGCTCCCCTAGGCTAAGGCGAGGGCTCCCCTAGCCTTCAGGCGAGGGCACCCCTCGGCTTTGGGCTAGGGCTCCCCTAGGCTAAGGCGAGGGCTCCCCTAGCCTTCAGGCGAGGGCACCCCTCGGCTTTGGGCTAGGGCTCCCCTAGGCTAAGGCGAGGGCTCCCCTAGCCTTCAGGCGAGGGCACCCCTCGGCTTTGGGCTAGGGCTCCCCTAGGCTAAGGCGAGGGCTCCCCTAGCCTTCAGGCGAGGGCACCCCTCGGCTTTGGGCTAGGGCTCCCCTAGGCTAAGGCGAGGGCTCCCCTAGCCTTCAGGCGAGGGCACCCCTCGGCTTTGGGCTAGGGCTCCCCTAGGCTAAGGCGAGGGCTCCCCTAGCCTTCAGGCGAGGGCACCCCTCGGCTTTGGGCTAGGGCTCCCCTAGGCTAAGGCGAGGGCTCCCCTAGCCTTCAGGCGAGGGCACCCCTCGGCTTTGGGCTAGGGCTCCCCTAGGCTAAGGCGAGGGCTCCCCTAGCCTTCAGGCGAGGGCACCCCTCGGCTTTGGGCTAGGGCTCCCCTAGGCTAAGGCGAGGGCTCCCCTAGCCTTCAGGCGAGGGCACCCCTAGGCTTTAGGCTAGGGCTCCCCTAGGCTAAGGCGAGGGCTCCCCTAGCCTTCAGGCGAGGGCACCCCTCGGCTTTAGGGCTAGGGCTCCCCTGGGCTAAGGCGAGGGCTCCCCTAGCCTCCAGGCGAGGGCACCCCTAGGCTTTAGGCTAGGGCTCCCCTAGGCTAAGGCGAGGGCTCCCCTAGCCTTCCAGGCGAGGGCACCCCTAGGCTTTAGGCTAGGGCTCCCCTGGGCTAAGGCGAGGGCTCCCCTAGCCTCCAGGCGAGGGCACCCCTAGGCTTTAGGCTAGGGCTCCCCTGGGCTAAGGCGAGGGCTCCCCTAGCCTCCAGGCGAGGGCACCCCTAGGCTTTAGGCTAGGGCTCCCCTAGGCTAAGGCGAGGGCTCCCCTAGCCTTCAGGCGAGGGCACCCCTCGGCTTTGGGCTAGGGCTCCCCTAGGCTAAGGCGAGGGCTCCCCTAGCCTTCAGGCGAGGGCACCCCTCGGCTTTGGGCTAGGGCTCCCCTAGGCTAAGGCGAGGGCTCCCCTAGCCTTCAGGCGAGGGCACCCCTCGGCTTTAGGCTAGGGCTCCCCTAGGCTAAGGCGAGGGCTCCCCTAGCCTTCAGGCGAGGGCACCCCTCGGCTTTGGGCTAGGGCTCCCCTAGGCTAAGGCGAGGGCTCCCCTAGCCTTCAGGCGAGGGCACCCCTAGGCTTTGGGCTAGGGCTCCCCTAGGCTAAGGCGAGGGCTCCCCTAGCCTTCAGGCGAGGGCACCCCTAGGCTTTAGGCTAGGGCTCCCCTGGGCTAAGGCGAGGGCTCCCCTAGCCTTCAGGCGAGGGCACCCCTAGGCTTTAGGCTAGGGCTCCCCTGGGCTAAGGCGAGGGCTCCCCTAGCCTTCAGGCGAGGGCACCCCTAGGCTTTAGGCTAGGGCTCCCCTGGGCTAAGGCGAGGGCTCCCCTAGCCTTCAGGCGAGGGCACCCCTAGGCTTTAGGCTAGGGCTCCCCTGGGCTAAGGCGAGGGCTCCCCTAGCCTTCCAGGCGAGGGCACCCCTAGGCTTTAGGCTAGGGCTCCCCTGGGCTAAGGCGAGGGCTCCCCTAGCCTCCAGGCGAGGGCACCCCTAGGCTTTAGGCTAGGGCTCCCCTGGGCTAAGGCGAGGGCTCCCCTAGCCTCCAGGCGAGGGCACCCCTAGGCTTTAGGCTAGGGCTCCCCTGGGCTAAGGCGAGGGCTCCCCTAGCCTCCAGGCGAGGGCACCCCTAGGCTTTAGGCTAGGGCTCCCCTGGGCTAAGGCGAGGGCTCCCCTAGCCTCCAGGCGAGGGCACCCCTAGGCTTTAGGCTAGGGCTCCCCTGGGCTAAGGCGAGGGCTCCCCTAGCCTCCAGGCGAGGGCACCCCTAGGCTTTAGGCTAGGGCTCCCCTGGGCTAAGGCGAGGGCTCCCCTAGCCTCCAGGCGAGGGCACCCCTAGGCTTTAGGCTAGGGCTCCCCTGGGCTAAGGCGAGGGCTCCCCTAGCCTCCAGGCGAGGGCACCCCTAGGCTTTAGGCTAGGGCTCCCCTGGGCTAAGGCGAGGGCTCCCCTAGCCTCCAGGCGAGGGCACCCCTAGGCTTTAGGCTAGGGCTCCCCTGGGCTAAGGCGAGGGCTCCCCTAGCCTCCAGGCGAGGGCACCCCTAGGCTTTAGGCTAGGGCTCCCCTGGGCTAAGGCGAGGGCTCCCCTAGCCTCCAGGCGAGGGCACCCCTAGGCTTTAGGCTAGGGCTCCCCTGGGCTAAGGCGAGGGCTCCCCTAGCCTCCAGGCGAGGGCACCCCTAGGCTTTAGGCTAGGGCTCCCCTGGGCTAAGGCGAGGGCTCCCCTAGCCTCCAGGCGAGGGCACCCCTAGGCTTTAGGCTAGGGCTCCCCTGGGCTAAGGCGAGGGCTCCCCTAGCCTCAGGCGAGGGCACCCCTAGGCTTTAGGCTAGGGCTCCCCTGGGCTAAGGCGAGGGCTCCCCTAGCCTTCAGGCGAGGGCACCCCTCGGCTTTGGGCTAGGGCTCCCCTAGGCTAAGGCGAGGGCTCCCCTAGCCTTCAGGCGAGGGCACCCCTCGGCTTTGGGCTAGGGCTCCCCTAGGCTAAGGCGAGGGCTCCCCTAGCCTTCAGGCGAGGGCACCCCTCGGCTTTGGGCTAGGGCTCCCCTAGGCTAAGGCGAGGGCTCCCCTAGCCTTCAGGCGAGGGCACCCCTCGGCTTTGGGCTAGGGCTCCCCTAGGCTAAGGCGAGGGCTCCCCTAGCCTTCAGGCGAGGGCACCCCTCGGCTTTGGGCTAGGGCTCCCCTAGGCTAAGGCGAGGGCTCCCCTAGCCTTCAGGCGAGGGCACCCCTCGGCTTTGGGCTAGGGCTCCCCTAGGCTAAGGCGAGGGCTCCCCTAGCCTTCAGGCGAGGGCACCCCTCGGCTTTGGGCTAGGGCTCCCCTAGGCTAAGGCGAGGGCTCCCCTAGCCTTCAGGCGAGGGCACCCCTCGGCTTTGGGCTAGGGCTCCCCTAGGCTAAGGCGAGGGCTCCCCTAGCCTTCAGGCGAGGGCACCCCTCGGCTTTGGGCTAGGGCTCCCCTAGGCTAAGGCGAGGGCTCCCCTAGCCTTCAGGCGAGGGCACCCCTCGGCTTTGGGCTAGGGCTCCCCTAGGCTAAGGCGAGGGCTCCCCTAGCCTTCAGGCGAGGGCACCCCTCGGCTTTGGGCTAGGGCTCCCCTAGGCTAAGGCGAGGGCTCCCCTAGCCTTCAGGCGAGGGCACCCCTCGGCTTTGGGCTAGGGCTCCCCTAGGCTAAGGCGAGGGCTCCCCTAGCCTTCAGGCGAGGGCACCCCTCGGCTTTGGGCTAGGGCTCCCCTAGGCTAAGGCGAGGGCTCCCCTAGCCTTCAGGCGAGGGCACCCCTCGGCTTTGGGCTAGGGCTCCCCTAGGCTAAGGCGAGGGCTCCCCTAGCCTTCAGGCGAGGGCACCCCTCGGCTTTGGCTAGGGCTCCCCTAGGCTAAGGCGAGGGCTCCCCTAGCCTTCAGGCGAGGGCACCCCTCGGCTTTGGGCTAGGGCTCCCCTAGGCTAAGGCGAGGGCTCCCCTAGCCTTCAGGCGAGGGCACCCCTCGGCTTTGGGCTAGGGCTCCCCTAGGCTAAGGCGAGGGCTCCCCTAGCCTTCAGGCGAGGGCACCCCTCGGCTTTGGGCTAGGGCTCCCCTAGGCTAAGGCGAGGGCTCCCCTAGCCTTCAGGCGAGGGCACCCCTCGGCTTTGGGCTAGGGCTCCCCTAGGCTAAGGCGAGGGCTCCCCTAGCCTTCAGGCGAGGGCACCCCTCGGCTTTGGGCTAGGGCTCCCCTAGGCTAAGGCGAGGGCTCCCCTAGCCTTCAGGCGAGGGCACCCCTCGGCTTTGGGCTAGGGCTCCCCTAGGCTAAGGCGAGGGCTCCCCTAGCCTTCAGGCGAGGGCACCCCTCGGCTTTGGGCTAGGGCTCCCCTAGGCTAAGGCGAGGGCTCCCCTAGCCTTCAGGCGAGGGCACCCCTCGGCTTTGGGCTAGGGCTCCCCTAGGCTAAGGCGAGGGCTCCCCTAGCCTTCAGGCGAGGGCACCCCTCGGCTTTGGGCTAGGGCTCCCCTAGGCTAAGGCGAGGGCTCCCCTAGCCTTCAGGCGAGGGCACCCCTCGGCTTTGGGCTAGGGCTCCCCTAGGCTAAGGCGAGGGCTCCCCTAGCCTTCAGGCGAGGGCACCCCTCGGCTTTGGGCTAGGGCTCCCCTAGGCTAAGGCGAGGGCTCCCCTAGCCTTCAGGCGAGGGCACCCCTCGGCTTTGGGCTAGGGCTCCCCTAGGCTAAGGCGAGGGCTCCCCTAGCCTTCAGGCGAGGGCACCCCTCGGCTTTGGGCTAGGGCTCCCCTAGGCTAAGGCGAGGGCTCCCCTAGCCTTCAGGCGAGGGCACCCCTCGGCTTTGGGCTAGGGCTCCCCTAGGCTAAGGCGAGGGCTCCCCTAGCCTTCAGGCGAGGGCACCCCTAGGCTTTAGGCTAGGGCTCCCCTGGGCTAAGGCGAGGGCTCCCCTAGCCTTCAGGCGAGGGCACCCCTAGGCTTTAGGCTAGGGCTCCCCTGGGCTAAGGCGAGGGCTCCCCTAGCCTCCAGGCGAGGGCACCCCTAGGCTTTAGGCTAGGGCTCCCCTGGGCTAAGGCGAGGGCTCCCCTAGCCTCCAGGCGAGGGCACCCCTAGGCTTTAGGCTAGGGCTCCCCTGGGCTAAGGCGAGGGCTCCCCTAGCCTCCAGGCGAGGGCACCCCTAGGCTTTAGGCTAGGGCTG